>NC_035435.2:114017234-114317234 GCF_002127325.2 Helianthus annuus
AGGGGTTGCTAGGGATCACATCACTTTACTTCACGTGTTCGCTTCGGTGAACATGTGTCGCGCATACTCTACAATGCAGTCTCGTGGTTAAGTTGTAATCATTATTTGATAGTTACATGCTTCGCCCGTTACGTGTTACATGTTGGTTATGCGTAAACGCTTTTCATACTATATCTATGCAAACTTGTGTACTCACCTTTACTTTATGTATTGACTTTATTTTAACGTATGTGACAGGTTAAGTGGATGTTTGCTGAAATCAAGCTAGGAAGTCTAGAAACTCACCGAAATAAATTTGAGTTGTCGGAATAGTACTTGTTTTTTAGACTGAATATCTATAATGATTGTTATGAAATATTTGTTAGTAGTATGGGATATTAACTTTAAAAATAATGTCATTTAATAGTTACTATGGATTCTCATAAACAATATGTTTCGCTCAGTGCCACTCCCCGATGATTCCGCCATCGGCTGGGGTGTGACATAGACATGGCCTTGGAATCAATGATTCTGATTAATTATTAAGGACAGTTTTTAAATAAACTATAACGACCTAACAAATCATTAAATTATACCAATTACCCACCAATTTATCAACCCGCTAACATTGCAATAAATTGTCAATATGCTCGATAAACGACAAATAATTCAAGTATGATAAATGTTTACCATGAAATCAACAAAAGTGCTTCAATGTACCAGCTACAATAATTAGAAACAAAGTTTAACGTATTAAACCGAGCAATCATTCATCCGGGGAAGTCACAAAGTTTTTAGCCACGCATGGTAGTCATCACAACTTCAGGTTTTGATTTGATATGATCAGACATGAAGAAACAACTTGAACGGGGTGAAGAAACTGAGAAAATATCCTATCGGTCGCTCTGGATTCGTCTCAAACGGCACAGTGTTGAATGGTATCTCTAAAACCTGATTTAGGCTTTTTAAATGGTTTTCCCGAGTCGGCACTCTCCCGCGCATTGCGGGAGAGACTTGCACACCCTCCGCATGGCGCATGGGTAATTAATTGATGGTCCACAATGGAGATTCCTCGCGTGTCGTGCCAATTCCATCTATTCCCTCCGCGTGGCGTGGGGGAACCGGGTTTTTAGATTTACGTTCCATCTCGCGTGTTGACCCGCCGTGCCCGTTTTCCTGCTTGGATGTTCTTTTTACCTCGTTGAGCCTTGTTTAGCCAGAAAAACTGAACACATGATAAGTATACATGAAACTATAAAATGACATGCTTAACGACTAAATATCTATGAATAATATAACTTTTGCAAACACATCAACAGCCATGGGTCTTAGCAAAAGGGCAAGTAAGACAACATTGAATAATACTAGTTACCTCACGGTCTAAGCAAGACCAATAAAAACACTCGCACTAAGTTGTCACACCCCATCCAAGGCAGAAACACGAGGATGAGACGAACCAAAAGCTATCATGGCAAGGTCTCGACTAGGTAAGATGTGCTAATCTACCAAGACCCACAACTTTAAATGCACGATTAAATAATAACTAGTAGCTTTCACACGCACCTTGCTACGTGGAGCATCATGGTATCGGTCGTGTGAATTGCAATGACCTAGAATTTGGTCGATTTTTTTGTTGTTGTCATATAGCAAACACAAGAGAAAACCTAAAAACATATAGTCATAACTCCTAACACGTGTTTTTCTTTGTTTGGTTTTGGATATTTGTTTTTAGATTTTGCTGGTATTTATTTAATTATTTTCTAAATACTTATATTCTCAACTTTGCTACAAATTTTTCTACGAAATTTATATAACTTTTTTAGTTAATATTTAAATATTTATTTTTTGCTACCGATTTTGCTAAGCTATTTTTTAATATTTTAATTATTTTTTAAATACTTATATTCTCAACTTTGCTACGAATTTTATATAGATTTTTTAGTTAATATTTAAATATGTATTTTTTGCTACCGATTTTGCTACGCTATTTTTTAATATTTATTTCATTTGTTTTCATGAATGTTGCTACAAGTTTTTCAAAGTTTGGTTTTATATATATTTATTCTAGATGTTGCTACGAATTTTGCTTGACATTTCATTTAATTATTTTTTAAATACCTATATTCTCAACTTTGCTATAGATTTTGGTACGGATTTTATTAGTTAATTTTTAAATAGTTACTTTCATGGTTTTGCTATGGAATTTGCTACGTTATTTTTCTTTATACCAATTTCCTTAGTTTTGATACAGATTGCTACGAATTTTGCTACGGATTTCCTTTGCGACGGAATATCCGTAGCAAAATGGTAACAAATAATTTCTGTAGTTAATCCGTAGCTAATTCGTAGCAAAATTTGCAACCGATTTATTCCATAGCAAAGCTTCGTAGTAAATGCCTCTTTTTGTAATAGTGTTATGTGTGACTTTGCGCCGCTTGATTTGCTTCCTATTTGTCTCTGACTGACCTGTGACAATCGACAAATCCATGCTAACATCCGTACCATCCCGAATTTGGCACACATCGTGATCTTACGTTTTAGACTTAGTTTTTATTAATTTGGTCGTCATATGCATAGCGATGTCTATCCAGATTAATTTTGCATTTGATATTTTTTTTTTATAAATTACCGGGTCACCACTCTATAGTATTATTATGTGTGTAATGCTATAAATATATATATTTAGATACATATTTGTTATTGTTTTAAGTTTTGATAAGTTAATTGTAAATTATACGTGTGATACACGGTTAGCGCGACACGATTACAGATGTATAAAAATATTTTTATACACTAGACACGTTCATAGTTTTAATTTTACGATGATTCTATTTTACAATTTATTAAAACGAGTAAATAGTGGGTATAGTTAAGTGAGTGTTTTGTACACCTAACAAAACTTAATTCACACTCAATGAACTACCACCCTACACTACTCACACCACACCCTAGTCCTACATACCCTACGTCTAACCTACCCTCCCATATCTTGAAGATTTGCTTGATTAAATCTTGCCTATGTTGTGATAATCATTAGATATTGGAGTTTTTTATATATTTATGGTTTTATATAAAAAACATATCCATTTAGAAACACCACCACAAAAATACACTAAGGTGTTGTTTGTTTTTGCAGACATAAATTGTCTGCAAGCTGATTTCATCTGTTTTCATGTCTGTAACTGAAGATGTGGTCTAAAGTTCTGCAAGCTGAAAATATAAGACTGTTTGTTTTTATGATTTGATACCGTCTGCATAACTGAAAATATAAATTGGTATGTTCCCCTTTTTCTCTCATAGCTGAAAATATAAATTGGTATTTTCCCCTTTTTCTCTCATAACCCACAACATCAGCTGCCTACCCCCTTTATTCCTCTCCCTCTCGTTATTCATAAACTGGCGCCGGAGCAACTCCGGCCGGCTGCCGGCGGTGCCTTTTCTCCAGTAAAGACACCCATCTAACCTCTTACTTTATATACACCTCCCTTACACCCTCATACGCACTCATCTACAAACGCTAGAGAGAGAGAGTGAACGTCTAGAGAGAGAGAGCAGCGGAGAGAGAAGAGGGCCGACCTCCTCCTCGCCGGCAACGACTCCGGCCGGCAACGATGATGATGATGATGATGATGATGATGATGATGATGATGATGACGAAGAACGACGATGCTGATGATGAATTGATGATGTTGATGATGAATCGATGATGCTGATGATGAATCGATGATGTTGATGATGAATCGACGATGGTGGTTCACGACAGCAGAGGTATGTCTAGATTCAGATTCAGAACGAGACGGAGAGGAGTAAAGGGGGTAGGCGGCTGATGTTGTTTGGAGAGGAGTAAAGTGGATGTCGCCGGAGATTCGGCGGCGGCGGAGAGATGGGGGCACTGGTCGGAGGAGAAGACGGTGGTCGGAGTTTCAGGTCTAGGTCTTCATTTGTGTCTGGGTTTTTGTTTTGGTTCTTTTGTGAAGATGTTTTAAGCAGGGATCCAAAGCTTATTTTTTAAGATGAAAAAAGCTGAGTTCAGATCTGTTTAAAGAAAAAAAAACAAACAGTCTTCAAGGCCTTATGTCTGCCCGCCTGCAGACATAGGCTCTTTGCAGACGTTTTAAGCAAAAATAAACAGCACCTAACCCTTCATCCCTTTCTATCTCTACGGCCACACACACCCTCACACACATAAGGTTGAATCTTCAAGTTCAAGCATCTCACTATCATGTTTCTTCTTGGTATGTTCCCTTTCATCCTTGTTTCTCTTGAGTTTATATGCATTTTATTTTAGATCAAACAATCATCCAACACAAGTCCTATGTAATATATGTTATATTCAAGATTTAAATACATGTTGTTAGAAACGTGATCTCACCCACTCAATTGTTTTACATGGATACAAAATGTTGAGCTCACAAAATGCTAGTTACATGTTATCCATCCAAACATTTTAGTTCAGAAACAAAAAGGAATCAAAGGGTCGATTACTAAACAACTTACAAGTCTTATAAACGAAATATATATAATGCTATGAACTTCCGTAGCCATGAGTTATGTTTTGGGGATATTTATATGTGTTTTAAATGATATATTTTGGTAGACTGGGTTTTGTTGTTGGTCAGGCTCGGTTTGGTTCGGTTCAGGCTCGGTTCGGGTTCGGGTCAACAAGTCTACACGGGCCAGTCTTGGTGTTTCGGGCCAAACCCGGTCAACTCATTCAGTTTTGGTGTTTCGAGTCAAACCCGGTCAACAGTGGTCAAACTGTCGGTCAACCATGTTATAAACAAGTTTCAACCATGGTTAAACTGTCAGTCAACCATGGTAAACCATGTTATAAACAAGTTTCAACTAACACAAATGGTTTATGAAAGATTTATGCCAAAACATACCAGTTTTACAAAACATACGTGTTTTACAAAACATGCATGAGTTACAGACTAGTAACGAGGATTGTCCTAGTTAAAATTAGGGACTGGATTGTCCTACGTACAAATGATGGGACTGGGTTGTCTTACACACAAACGATGGGACTGGGTTGTCCTACATACAAACAATGGGACTGGGTTGTCCTACATACAGGCATCGGGACTAGATTGTCCTACATACAAACACAAGGACTGGATTGTCCTCTACTTAACGATAAGGGCCATAGGGTGCTTACAAAACAACACAACTGTACAGTGAAGTCCTCACTACATTTTAGAACTATAACAGACTGGTAGTCTATCTCCCTGAGTACACGATATGGCAAGGCACTCATTAGCTCGAGGTTGGTTATAGGCTCATGCGGGCATGTTGTCTTGTCCTGTATGGACAATGACGGTTATACAAGTTTTATAAGTACAAAGTTTTTAAATAACATGCCGAGGAAAATGGTTTATTACGTTTTATCAACTTTATTTAAACCAGTTATCAAAAGATTTATTTCAAGTCTTATCAAACAAACTATGAACTCACCAACTTTATATTGACTTTTTAGCATGTTTCTCTTAGGTCTTATTTGGCTATGGCACGGTTGGAATAGGAGAATCCTTGGGGTTGGTAACCTTAGAAGGCGTTCAACTTTCTAGAAGTCTTAGACATATAGTGCTACCAGTCATTATGCCCAACTCTGATTTTGCGGGTGTGACAAGGCCTTCATGTCGGCCGTTGAAGA
Source organism: Helianthus annuus (assembly GCF_002127325.2). Taxonomy (NCBI): domain Eukaryota; kingdom Viridiplantae; phylum Streptophyta; class Magnoliopsida; order Asterales; family Asteraceae; genus Helianthus; species Helianthus annuus. Next base: position 114,022,867 of record NC_035435.2, read on the forward strand.
CATACGAGTTGAGACGCTTTCTACACGGTGACAATGAGGGTAGCGTCATCTGAGAGGTACACAGTAAAATTGTCAGTTAAGAGTTGTTGTGGGAAACTGCCTTAGATGGTGGCTCTCCACGGTGACTGGTGTTTGTTGTGGTTGAGCCGCTGATGATGCAACATTCATTTGAGGTGTTCCTTGTGTTGGCGTTCATGAGTTAAGCCAAGTCTGAACCTTAATTACTTATACAGTTGTTATTGAGTTTTTTTAGGCTTTAAATTTATCATTTATGATACAAAATGTTTTAAGCTGTGATGGTGGTTTATTTGGCTATGATGTGGCCCTGAACGTTTACTAATGGTTAGGCGTCAGGAGAGAGATGAAGATGATGATGGTTATATGGTGTTGGTTGTTAAATTGTGGTGCTATGGCCGCCTGGTGGTGCTTTGCAATACCTCGTTATCATGCGAAAATACGCGAACACCAATATAACCTGCGTAATTATGGTTAACCCACCCATTCGTAATTATGCAAATAACGTGCGTAATTAGGCAAAGTTAATTACAATTGTGCCACCACGTTCAATTGAATGCCTAGATTATAGTTGAGATGCTCGCGTACGCATCACACGTTAAGGTAGTGCGTGTGTGTATATATATATATATAGGGATGGGTTAAAATGATAACTACCTTAATTGTGAGAACCGTGAGAACTAGGCCATCCAAAAGGTTTTTCCGAATTTTTTTTCTCAAAAGTCATAAAAAATATCACTTTTTCAGCAAAAAATAAAAAATAAAAAAAATGTTGTATACCCACATTTACATGAGGCGTAAAAAAATATTTATTTTCATACAAAATTTATAGCAGCACCTAAAAAAACTTGCATCAGTCAAAACTACCGACTCGACAATTTTTTTTTTACTTTTTTTTACAGATGTATTTATAATATTTTTATCTACGTTTGTGCAAATAAATTTGAGCCCAAGTCGCGCGCGATCAAAAAGTTCTCACGGTTCTCACAATTCGTGATATATATATATATATATATATAGGGTCAGGATTTAGGGAAAACGGTAAAAAGTTTAAGAATAGTGAAACGATTATGGATCGTCAGATCAAAACAATCTATGGACTAGATTGGCGCGGTGGCGTTTTCGTAAATAGCATCAATTTAATTACGTGGACGCGCTTCATCAAGGGTAAAATGGTCTTTAGACTTCTCCACACAAAACACCAAACTCAAGAATAAAACGCCATTAAATTCCCCATTAAATTACCGCCTTAAACTACAAAGCACACATCATCTTAATCTAAACGCTATTAGTATAAAACGCCAAACTTTGTTTTTAAACGATAAAGCTGAACAAACAGTAACTGAAACGACAGAACTTCATTACTAGCATTTATTATAATAAAAACCCGCCTAAAATACGCGCCAAAAAATCATATATAAACAACGTCTTGGAACTTCCATTAAACACACAAAACCCAAAACCTCATATTTTACTAAATACCTTTCAACTTAGAAACACCAAAATATTCAAACAGCAAATACTACAAACGATGTTTCTTTGAGATACAGTTTTGTTCTCGGTAAAGTTTCACTCAATGTGATGGGAAAAATCCTTAAGTGGGGATATTGTCCATCTCATTGAGCAAAATCTTATTGAGTTTATCCTCAACATAAACGCCAAAACGTACAAAAACCATAAATTGCAAACGTCGTTTCTTGGAGATTCAGTTTTGTTTTCAATAAAGTTTCACTGAATGGGGTGGACAACATAGTTAGACATCTTTCTTAACTGAGGATTAACAATGTTGTCCATCTCATTCAACAAAACATTATTGAGTTTAGCATGACCAAATTAGAGGTTTAAAGTACTTTTATTTAGTAAAAGGTGTTCTTTTTTTGGCGTTTAGTTTGTGTATCCGATCTTATATTGTTTGTTATCTAACTTCTAAGTCACATGTTATGCACAAGAAGTAGAAAAAAAGATGGGAAAAATCGCTATATAAGATATATAAAACGCCAAATTCCAATGTGTGTGTGTTCTGGAAAAATAAAAAAAATAAAAAAACGCCAAAATAGTCTTCGCTTGCTCTCGAAGACCTTGTCAATTTTCTTTTAATTACGGAATTTTTTTGCATGTCGATTCGTAGTGTTCGTAGCCTTTACAATTCTGACACTGTCTTTCTTTGGCCCCGTGTTTCGATTTTGATTTTGTTTTTCGATTGCTACCTCCTGTTTGGATTTCAGTCGCTTCCGAGATCCAGAACCTTTCGACTTATACCCAACAAGGACTCTTATCGGATTTTTGTCGTTTTTATATTGATCGGTTATCTCCACAAATCTATCCCTAGTACTAGCGGGATGAGTGTTGGTGCATATGTCTGTTGACTTCGTCTTGTATCGAGTCATGTAATAGAATAGATAGACCAAGACGCGTTCCAAGGGAAACGGGAAACAGGTCTGAACTGACCAGTCCGTGCGAACTGGCCAGTCCGTGCGACCTGGCACCAGGTCGTGCGACCTGGATTGTTCCTGCTTGCGCGAAGTGGTTGTCCTATATATATGTGTTCTTGGTTCTTCATTTGTAACTTTGTGATTCCGGTAGCGAAGCTCTACCGAAGTGTCTCCAGCTCGTGTAAAGTTGTTATATCAATACAATCGACAGTTAAACTACTTCTAAGTGCATATTAAGCTGAATGAAGATCAAATCAATGAATTCTGCCTCTGATTTGGTCAAGAACTCTTCTGATCGACTCGTTTAGATCGATTCCCCGATCCTACAAGTGGTATCAGAGCTCAGGAGGAAGAGTTCTTACCATTTCAGCTTGTTTTCACCATTTTCTACTCACTTCTACTCATTTTCTTCAAAATTTCAACGAATTTACGGTTAAAATGACCTGATTTTGACATATAACACATAAAACTAAGTTTTAATCAATCCTTGAAAAAATCAGACCTAAAATCAACCTAAAACTTGATAAAATGGACCAGATCGTGTGAAACACTTGTCAGATCGTTCGAAGTTCTTCCGGTTCGCACGAGGTGATTATCCAGATTGCGTGGAAATTTTACCAGATCGCACTGATTGAACTCAGGTCGCATGGTTTGAACCAGGTCACGTGAGAGTGTATCAGGTCGTGTGAGATTTGAATCAGGTCGCACGAGGTGGTCCAGTTCGTTTGAAAACTCATCAGATCGTTTGAAATTGGTCAGTCCGCACCAAATCCAGTTCGTGTGAGATATAACCAGATCGTACCAAAGTCAGTTCGTACCAATTCAGGTCGTTCCAACTTTCCAGATCGTTTGGGTCAGGTCGCGTGGAATTTTTGTTAGCTCGTTTGAACAATTTATTTTTTGTGAATTTTCGATACCGAAACATGGAAAAAGAATTCTACAACGCATTTGTTACCCCGATCACTATGGCTCAGAACGTGAACTTAGAGAATGAAATGGGCACTATGCAAAAACCGCCTAAGCTCATGAATATCGAGGAGTATAGTGGATGGGTGGAACGTTTCGAAAGTTGGGTTCAAGCCAATCACTTAGAGGCTTGGGAATATGTTGAAGAACGATATGTTAGACCGATTGATGAATACGGAGAGATTGTTGCTATTAAAGATTTAGATACTGAAAAGAAAAAGAAATACAAAACTGAAAAGATGATGATCAGTATATTGCAACAAGCTATTAAGGAAGACATCTTGATTTTATTGCAACACAACGGAAGTGCACATTCAATGTGGAAAGCACTAAAAACGAAGTTTGTTGGAAGTTTAGACATGATCAAGAACAAAAAAATCGCTTTTGAAGAAAGAATTTGATCTGTTTCGTGGATTAAAAACTGAAAACACCAAAATGATTATAGAAAGATATTGCAATTTGGTGGTTAACATGAAGCGATTGGATATCAAGAAAGATAGAGAAGAATGGGTTGAAAAGTTGGCCGATGCATTGCCACAAGATGTTTGGGGCACGTATCTTATGGTTTTGAAGAATCATGGTGAATTTGCGAATCTATCGCTGAGCAAGTTTATTGAAAAACTCGAAGTTCAAGAGATGGAACAACAGAAGATGGAGAAAATGAAGAATTATAATGGTGATCAAGACATTGGTCTGTATTACTGGAAGATGGAGAAAATGAAGAATTATAATGGTGATCAAGACATTGGTCTGTATTACAAAGGAAGTACGATTGATAAGACTAACATTGCACCAAAGATCGAAACTGCATTTAACGCAAACAGTTCTTCTGGAGGGTCATCTCAAGGATCAAACAACAATAATAGATTCTCTTCATATCCTTCATTTGATCCAAATTTTTCAGCAACCAATAATGGCCAAGTACTACAATGCAACATTGCATTACATCTTCAGAATGGTCAGAATTTCTCGGAAGAGGTTGCTAAAGGCCATATGTCTTTGTTGGTGACCGTATTAGAGTCTTATGAGAGTTTAGTAGCAGGAAGGATTGGTAATCCAATGTTAACCAAAGAGGATTACGATCAGATTGATGCAGAAGAAATGGAACTAATGGATATAAAGTGGTGTATGGCTAGTGTGTTGAGAAGAGCTGAGAAGTTTAAACAGATCACTTGAAGAGATGATTTCCGTGATGCTGGCTGGAACTTCACCTTTACGGAACTTTAAGCGAGAATGCACAAATCGCGAAGCAAGTGGAGCTCAGAATCCATTCGGTAACAATGATTATCATCGAAAAGCGATTTATCATCAAGTTGCTCCGCATCAACAACAATCGTCACAAACTTCACATACTAGGAAGGAGCTGATCGAAGAACCATCAAAGAAAGCTTATCTAGTTCATCAAGTTGATGAAAGAATTCCAGAAGGTTTTAATTGGGATGATTATGATCCTAACAGACCTTCAAATTCTAAAGCATTTGTTGCTCAAATTTTTGAAGATTCAACTGCTGAAGACGAAATGGCGTATGTTTATTACGAATCTCAGCAATACAGTCCTAAAAAGAAAGAAGAAGAACCAATTTCAAAAGAAGAGGCTTCAGAAAAAGCACCTATCTTTGATCACTCATCAGATGAAGAGAGTGATGACGACAATGAAGAAATTCGGAAACTTTAATTTTATAAAAGAGAATTTTCACCTGATAGGTATAATTTGTATTTTGCAGGTAAAATGGAAGAGATCAAAGAAAGACAAGCTGCGAAAAAGAAGAATCATAAGGCAGCAACTGTTAAAGAAAAAGATGACAGTGATGATAAAAATGTTCGAGTGATAAAGGAGCAGCTTAAAGAAATTCCAGCTTTCAAGGTTGAGAATGAAGCAGATGTTGGAAAGTTACCTAAGAAGTGTGAAAATTGTGATACTATGAAAAGACACAACAACAAATTGATTCATAACATGAACAGACTGAAAGAATCTTATGATGTTTTAAACAAAGCTATGAATCAATATTACAAGCCAAGAAATGAACAAGAGATAGCTATGAAGACACTCAATGGAGCGTTTATGACGAAGCAGAAAATCATCAATCAGTACATTGAGAAATGTGCTGAACTTGAACAAAAAATGGAAACTCAGAGGATAGAAACTGAGAGGGTAAACAGGTTATTGAAAAGTTATGCATGTGCTTCTTACGTGATTGACATGATTTATCCTACAGTAGAAGGCATGGAAGCGTTTGAAGAAAAGACATCCGAAGTAAAGAATACTGGTAAGAAACATAGTACCAATTATACACGGTGTCCACCTCCGCTTGAAGAAGGATATTCTCCATGAAATCCTAATTCAGAAAGAGTAAAAAATGCAACCAATTTAAAGTGGGAATCTGAACCTTCAGATGGATTGCCAGACAACATTGATGTCACTTTCACATCGTCTGACACTGATCATGAGTCCGAGTTAATAAAGAAAGTGGTCGATCAGGTGTTAGACAAAGATGAAACCGAGGAGTCAAAGTCAAAGTCTGACACTTCAAGTCCAACAATTGAAAAGATCAAAAGGGTTTATAATAAAGATTTTCTGATATCAAAAAATAATTTGAATGATGAAACATTTAAAGTAGCATATACTTTGAATGATTCGGAAAAATTATATTCTGATGAAGAATTTCCAATAAGAAGTGTTAAAACTGAAATGATCAACAAGGTTTTCAAACTAACGGAAATTAATATTTCTGAAATAAAAGATGTAAATCTTACTGAAAAACCTAAAAAATACACTTCAAGAGTTCAACAAAGATTAAACAAGAAAAAAGGTTACAGTTCTGGTTCTAGTTTTCAAAAGAAACCAAACCATAACAATAATTTCAAAAAGAAAGGTTTAGGTTTTATTCCACCAGAAAATCATAAAAATGAGAAAATTTATAACCCAAAAACTAAATTTGTTTCAGGAACATCTTCTGAAGAGGAAAAAGAGAATTTGTTCAGAAAGCAGATGAATAAAGAATTCCTTGCTAAGAAGCAAGAGGGAATGAAGAATGATGTTACTCAGAAGAAGGAAATGAGAACCTGTTATCAATGTAGAAAAGTTGGGCACATTGCATGGAACTGTCCAAAGGCAACCCAAACAAAACAGGGAGTCTCTGAAAAGTTGAAAGAAAAGTTGGTTGATAATGAACCACCAACCGAACAATTTAAAGTGTTCAAAAATTCAAAATTTGAGGTTGGTAAGAGTTCAAAATGTTTTTATAAAAGAAGAGTGAATCTAAACAACCACAAGTGGGTTGTTAAGAAACCAGAGGTTAAATCTGGCAATGAATTTGTTTATTCGGAAGCAAAGGAGCCACTTTTTGGCGATGAATCTGACTCGTTAAAGTCAGAAGAGTCACAAGTTGAGCTAAAAAGAGAAAATTTAGTTCCGACAATGGATGATGCAAACTTTCCACCATTGCGGACTGAAAACTTAAAAGAAAAAATCGGCAAAGTTGAGATTTCAAATCAATTCTTTTCTGAAAAGAAAGAATTTGATGTTGAAAAAGCCTTTAACCCTACAGTTCAAAATATTTTTGGAAAAATGGTTGACCGGAAGGTCAAAGGGGTAAAGGAATTTTATGAAAAGAATAAGAAAGGAAAGAAACCGAGTGATGATGATTCGGAATCAGATGATGACTCGGAATCACCCAAGGACCGTCAGGCTTGGGTGAATTTTTTTAACTAAAAATTCTGACTTGTCGGAACTCCCAGGTTGGTAATTGGGGAGTAGGAATCAACATCTTTCTTGAGAAATTCCCGACAGTGATATTTCGTCTTTCAAGTGGTACTGTCAAAGACTTACAAGTGGTATTGTTGATGAGAACTTACAAGTGTCATATTTCTTGAAAAATGATTTTGTGTGAAAAACCTACAAGTGTTAGATTTTTACAAGTGGTTAAAAGAAAAGGGAAAGTGATTGTTTTTACAAGTGGTTAATCAAGGTCATTAAATTGAATTTGTTTTAACTTTCTTACAAGTGGTTGAAAAAAAAACAATGTGATGAAACCCCATAATGTGTGAAATCAACAAAACTAATTTCCGCAAAAACCATTTTGATTAAAACAAACTTAAGTGTTTTGAAATCATAATGGGAAAATAGTTTGTTGTCAGGGGGAGTTCTGATTGTTTAAGCCAAGTGGATGGCGAATTGAAGCAATTCACATCAGTTTGTCACTTTATTTGTACAGTTTATTTGAAAGTAAATGCAATGTTTTCAAATTTTCCTTGAAAATATAAAATTGAGACATATTTTTTATTTTAGGGGGAGTAAAAAATTTAGAAATTTTGAAAATTTGAAAAATCCAAAACATGATAAAATCTAAAAAAAACCAAAAACATTGAAAAATAAAAATGAGTTTTGTTGTGAAAAAGAGGAAATGATAGTACATCAGTGGACTATCACAACATGCTAAAGATATGGAAAGTCAAAATGTTTTTAAACAAGTCTCACTGATGATGTGCCAGTAGACTTCGCACGACTAGTAGATTGAATTTGAGATATAAACCTAAATATCAATACTTACTTATCTTGTGGGGAACATCTCTCGGATATATGGGTAACCCCCGAAATCTTGTTTGAGAGATTGCCTGATTCTGAGATACTACGTCTTTATGCTGTTTGATATCTGCGGTATTATACTTAGTCTTCTGATATTGTGAAAGCAATGGCGTAGACTTCGTATAATACTTTATGCGCTTTAAAAAGCTTACCCTCTGCATAAAAATTGAAAAATATTGAAAGATATGAATCAATTGCAGTTGAAGAAAAGATTCTCTAAAGGGAACACACCGAAAGTCGAGCCTTCATCTCTTTGACTGAACGGAAGTTCATACCTGAGCTCTCAAGGTCTCGCACTAACCCAGATACAGATATCAGATTGGTATACTACAAAAAAAATGCCATTTAGTGGCACACACTTTTAGTGGTATTTAGCTTTTATGCCACTGATTTAGGTTTTTAATGACACTTTATGTATGCTATATTTACTTGACACACATTTTTAGTGGCATTTAATTTTTAAGCAACTGATTTATGTTTTTACTGGCATTTTCCGTGTGCCATCTTTGTTTAACACACACTTTAAATGAGATTTAGGTTATATACACTACTAATTCACACTGTTAGTCACACCTTAAAATTTACTTCCTTATGCCACTAATCCTAAAAAGTAATCAAAACTCAAATATACAAGTTATATTTTTATAAGTTGTAATTTTAGTTTTTATGTTTACACTGTACTTATTATTTTTGTGTAACTAAAATAAAAGAAAAAAAATCAAATTTGAGTTCCATTTCCCTCCTGGCCTCCCCATTCTACCCCTCAAAAAAAAAACAATTTTCCAATTCCCACTACTTTCTTCTACTTCCCTCTTCGTTGTTTTTCAATTTTTCACCTTCCCTCCCTTTCCCATAGCCCTGATTTGATATCCAAACTGATCCATTTACAGCAGTTGAGGAGAAAACAGTAGCCGCCACTAAGGGATTTTAGTCGACCCGACCACCATCGCTGCACCCCAATGACCGTCGACCACCCGTCCTTTCCTTTAATCTATTGGTATCCAAGTTGTTTGCAGAATGGGAGATGAATGAGCCTGGGGCTAACCTAAATTCAGCATGTTGGTTCAATCGAGACTCTTAGTTTTACCCGGTCATTTTCTTTATACGACCCACAATTTGCAGGTAAACACTTACTAGAACATGTTTAGTGTTTTTTTTGTTTTTATTTAGTAAGTGTTGTATTTTGTATAAAAGGGATGCTGTGATGTTAACTATTGGTGTTGATTTAGAATAACATGAACCTTGTTGGGTCATTGGTGTATGCGATTTTGGGGTCGAACCAACTAAAAGAAGTTAGATACTTTGCAAGATTCAGTTATGCGCTCCACATGTTTGATGAAATGTCTCAATGAAACTTTTTTTGTATAAATTTCATCATCATATTCCTTTGCTGATAATGTGTGGGCTACTTTAATTTGAGGTTCCAACTTTGAGATATATTAATTTGTTTGCCAGTTTTTGAGATTTTTCATTTACTAATTAGATATTGGATGGTTACTGGTGTTCTAATTGTATAGGAAATGTTTGAAGGTTTAGCAAGGCAGCTGACTTTAGGTTAACTTGGGCAATATATTAAAGATATACACAGGGAGCAACTCAAGATTACACTCTGGAATGGTCAGTCACTACTGTATAATATCCTACTCTTTATTAAGTTACTGTGTATAAGAATATAAATTGCATGTAGGACAATTTATTGATTGTATGAACTTGGATTTACTGAATCCCAAATCGCTAAAGAAAATTTAACAAAAAAACGTATAAAAAGGTTTTTAGTCTGATTACATTTGTTTTTTTAAGCTTATGGTTGTTAATGATGGTGGATTTGATGTCTAGATGTCTAGTGTTGGATTTGTTTGTGTTTAGCTATTCGTTGTATAAGAAGGAGAGAAATTTTTGAAATTAGAAGTGTAATAATGAATGTTGGTCATTGATGGCATCTTGGGTATGTGACGAAATGGCTTTTTTGGGAGTTGTTTCTTGTTTTCTCTCTTTGTAAAAACCGATCAGAGCCATGCAGGTCTAATCTCATTAGCGAGTTCAATTCCAATGACTGTGGAATCGATTCTTAATCCCATTATTGAATTCATTACAATTGGAATACTAGCTTGCTGGTCTAATCTCAGTTTCTTAGGCTGTCTTCAACGCAAGATCCGTATTCCCGTCCGAGATGACGTGGAATAAATCCAAGTTTCCAGGCGCATTGAAGCAGATCCGAAGTGGAGAGATCCGAAGGTGATATCCGACTGCAAGGACACCCAATTTGCATCGGTTCTTGTGCCAAACTAAAAAAATATATATATTTTATGTACTGAGTAGGTATCGTTTGGTTATTACCAGAAGAGAAAGATAGATTTGAGGTGGTGTAGTTGTTGGTAGTGCTATATGTTGACGGTGGTTGTTGGCCGGTGGTGCCGTCAGCCTCTTGTTGTAATAGAAACTAGAAAGAGACCTATATTTTGTGTTTGATGGTCTCAAGATAGTAGATGACCAATAAAGTAATATTATATCTCAAATAATGTGAGCTTTTTTATGAAGATATTAATTATTTAATCATCTAAGTATTTAAATAGATTTTAATATTCAAGTAAATGCATTTAAAGAAAATAGATTTTAATAGTTTAAGTAATTGCATTAAAGAAAAAATTGGTGATGATGTGGATAAGGATAATGGAAGGATGTTTGTATGGTTGGAGATAAAATTAAGGTTTTTAAGGATTTGTAAGAATTTTTAAGGAATTGTAAGGATATAATGTGGTAGCTGACTGGGCAACTAAGGGCGCCTAAGGACTTCTTTACCATTGGAGATAGTCTTATTGCTTTTTGCAGGTATTATGCCGATCTGGTAAGGTGGACTCTTCTTTGGTGACTCGTCTTCCTCATTGTCAGGTGTATTTTTATGATATTTTATAATTTTAAAAGATTGTGGTTTCTCAGTTTCATGTTTTCCTTTGTCAATATATTTATTTTTTATTCAATTTGCGATAATTTTTGTCTGCGATTATATGTTTTAGGGCTGTCACATCTGCTAGTTTGAAACGGGCCGGCCCGAAACAAATTTTGACCAAATTTCTATAATTTTTTTTATTTAATTATATGTTAGTTTGTACATCATTACTAGTTGGGCACTATTTCTCTATAAGCTAATTAATCCTCCCCCCCCCCCCCCCACCTACCACACACTCTATAATAAGGGCTCCATGTCCACTATTAGGCTCGAGAGGACATTATGGTTAGTCTATTTTCAATCTGCTATTTTTACCACAAACTTTCTTATTATACAAGATAATGTATTTACATCATATGAAACTTTTGTTATGTGCTATATTTCAGAGCATGGTTGAATTAATGGGGGCACAAGTTTCGAAACTGCTGATTGCGACCAAGGTTACTCATCTTATATGCTACAAATTTGAAGGTGTGTTGTATTAACTTTAATTCATTTACGCATTTTCTATAGGTGGCTTTTTTACCGAACAAGATATTAAGAGCCTACCATGTTTACAGGTATGCATGTGTTCTATTACTCCATCTAGAGGTGTAACATCTAGTTAGCGTGTTTTAATTGATTAAAAAACTACATCGGTACAAAAAATAGAGATTGCATGCTTAATGAATATACTTTGGGCATCTTTTGTGACAACCCCCGATCCCTAATTCCCGGGAACGGGCGGCCGTGAGCCAGTTTCGGTGGTATCACGTTTATTTATCCAATTTGGCAGCGGAAATTTTCATCAGGACCGTAGTTAAGAAATATTTAATCAGAGTAAACCACCTCATTTAATAATATTAAATATATGGGTAAAACCCAAGTTTTCAATACACACGTTTCATAGGAATAAATCCTATTTATTTATTAAAAACATCACTTTTATTCTTAGGTAACTTTATTGCCACTTTTCCAAGCCCTTCAGTGCTGTCCAGCTGGCTTCTACTTGGCTTTCATATTTTGTTACCTGAAACGCGTTTTAAAAACATTTTTGTCAGTGGGAAATACTGGTGAGTGAATCCAAGTTTAATCAAGTTTAAGTAAAAAGTCACAGTGAACAGTATTGAGGGCGATCCCGCAATTACATTTGTTTCCAAGTTATATCAATTATCACCCGTTGGTACTGTCGAACCCGACTTGTGGAAATGTTACTCCTTAACCAGGTTGTAACCAAATTTTGTATAAAAAACCCCAACATACCCACGATAATTGTATTCTTACAAATACTCAATAACTGTCATTCGCATGGAAAGGTATTTAAGGTTTTGTAAAAACAGTTTGCAAAAAGGAGATTACTCACATTGCTGTCTTAGGTTATTCTTTAGGGTTTCCTGGTGAATATCTATAATTTACATAAATGCACGTGTGTTAGTATAATAACCATTTTAACATTAGTAATACCCTCCCCGAGACGGCATTCCAACGACTACGTCGGGCAGAACCACGACAGCCGTTACGGAACCCTAGATCAATCGGGCAGCGTATCTAATACGTCTCCAGGGGTTATAATACTTACATCGTAGCAGAACCTCGCTAATTAGGGGGTATAATGCCCGGGTATAGTAACGCCACTACAGAAAATTAAGAAAGAAAGAAAGGAATGAACGAACAGACTGAAGGCTCGTTGCCTTCTATTTATAGGGCTGATATCGCATCTTCACGCAGCCCGCGTTAAGTAAGGCTAACCCTTACGCGGCCCGCGTCAATGTGTGGTCAACGTATAGCTTGGCTCGGTCACTATGTAGCTTGTCCGGGTGTTGGGCCACGTGGCGGCACCGGGCTTTGCCAGATTTTAGAACGCTCGCGGCCCGCATGAACTTAGATGAAACCATACGCGGCCCGCATGAACTTAAGAATTCAGCGGAGTCCATTTACATCCTAATGCGGCCCGCGTTAAGTTGAGGTGAGGTCTATGCGGCCCGCCTCATCTTACTAATTATTGTTTTTAATTTATTTTATATGTTATATTGTATTTTGGGCTCGGTTTTCACATACGGGGTGCATATAAAGACATATTGATACATTTAAAGATATATTAGGGTGACAGAAATATTATGAGGGTGTCGGTTTTACCGAGGGTTGTTATATCCTCCCCACCTTGTTTTAGAGCTCGTCCTCGAGATCTACTGAAACAAGTGTGGACATTTCTTTTGCATTTCTGATTCAAGCTCCCATGTGTATTCAGGTCCTCTTTTGGAGTCCCACTTTACTTTGACTAGAACTAATCTCTTATGCTTGAGATTCTTAATCTTCCTATCTTCAATCTGTAGAGGTCTCTCTACAAATTTGAGTTGTTCATTTACCTTTATATCCTTGAGAGGTACTACGAGTGATTCATCAGCTAGGCACTTTTTGAGATTAGATACATGAAATACATCATGTATTCCTGCCATTTCCTCTGGCAGTTGTAGCTGATAGGCTACAGGTCCTACTTTTATAAGAATCTTGAAAGGTCCAATATACCTGGGACTTAGCTTTCCTCTTTTGATGAATCTTACCACTCCTTTCCAAGGAGAGACTTTTAATAATACTTTATCTCCTATTTGAAATTCTAATGGTTTGCGTCTGTTATCAGCGTAGCTCTTTTGTCGATCACGCGCTGCTTTCAGTCGTTCCTTGACTTGAATGATTTTATCAGTTGTTTCTTGTACTATCTCTGGTCCAGATAATTGTTTTTCCCCAATTTCTGCCCAACAGACTAGGGTTCTGCATTTTCGTCCATAAAGTGCTTCGAATGGTGCAGCATTGATACTTGTGTGATAACTATTATTATAAGAAAATTCTATCAAAGGTAAGTGTTCGTCCCAATTACCTCCGAAATCAATTACACAAGCTCTAAGCATGTCTTCCATTGTCTGGATTGTCCTTTCGCTTTGGCCATCTGTCTGAGGATGATAAGCCGTGCTTAGATTTAACCTGGTTCCCATTGCTTTTTGGAAACTTAACCAAAAATGAGAGGTAAATCGGCTATCTCTATCAGAAACAATTGATAAAGGAATGCCATGTAAAGAAACGATTTCATTTACATACAATTTGGCTAATTGTCCCATACTAAAGGTTTCCTTCATTGGTAAGAAATGAGCTGACTTGGTTAGCCTATCTACAATCACCCAGATTGTATCATTACCTTTTCTTGTTTTGGGTAATTTGGTAACAAAATCCATTGTTATTAATTCCCATTTCCAGACTGGCATTTCTAATTGTTGTAACAAACCTGAGGGTTTCTGATGTTCAGCTTTAACTTGTGAGCAAGTTAAACATTTAGAAACATAAGCTGCTATATCCTTTTTCATTTCTATCCATTAGAAATTTTTCCTTAAATCCTGTTACATTTTATCACTTCCTGGATGCATCGTATATTTAGACTTATGGGCTTCTTCTAATATATGGTAATGTAAATTTCCTAATTTAGGTATCCACATTCTCTTTTTATGGAACCTCCAAATTCCATCTGTTCCTTGTTCTAATTCTTTAATCATTCCTTTTAATTTTTCAGTATCTTCCTTGATTACTGATTCTTGAACTTTCCTAATCTGGTCATTTAAATCTACTTGAAGATTTAATTTAAGAGAACGTACCCTTTTTGGCTTTTCATGATACTTTCGACTTAAAGCATCTGCCACTACATTTGCTTTTCCTGCATGATACTGGATATCACAATCATAATCACTAAGTAACTCCATCCAGCTTCTTTTTCTCATATTCAACTCTTTTTGCCCGAAAACATATCTTAAACTCTTATGATCTGTAAATACGGTAAACTTACTACCATAAAGATAATGTCTCCAAATTTTAAGGACAAAAATTATAGCTCCTAATTCCAAATCATGGGTTGAATAATTTTCTTCATGACTCTTAAGCTGTCTAGATGCGTAAGCTATAACCTTTTGACGTTGCATTAATACACATCCATAACCTAACTTTGAAGCGTCACAAAAGACTACAAAGTCTTCAGTTCCTTCTGGTAACGCTAGTATGGGTGTATGGGTTAATCTTTGCTTAAGGATTCTAAAAGCTTCTTCTTGTTTTGGTCCCCATTCAAACTTAACAGATTTACAGGTTAACTTGGTTAAAGGAATGGCTATTCTAGAAAAATCTCGAATAAATCTTCTATAATAACCGGCCAATCCTAAGAAACTTCTAACCTCGGTTGGTGACTCAGGGGTTTTCCATTTGGTAATTGCCTCAATCTTTGTTGGATCTACATGAATTCCTTCATGATTAACTAAATGTCCGAGAAATTGTACCTGTTTTAACCAAAATTCGCACTTTGAGAACTTAACATAAAGCTTCTCTTTTCTCAATAAATTTAAAAGTAAGTGCAAGTGCTTTGCATGCTCCTCTTTACTCTTAGAGTAAATTAGAATATCATCTATGAAGACAATTATGAATTTATCCAAATATGGCTTACATATTCGGTTCATCATGTCCATAAATGCGGCTGGGGCATTGGTTAAACCAAATGGCATGAAAGTAAATTCATAATGACCATACCTTGTTCTGAATGCGGTTTTAGGAATGTCCTCTTCCTGTACCTTTAATTGATGATATCCTGATCTTAAATCAATTTTAGAGAAAAATCGAGCTCCTTGAAGTTGATCAAACAAATCATCGATCCTCGGTAATGGATACCGATTTTTAATCGTGACTTTGTTCAATTCACGGTAGTCAATGCACATACGCATTGATCCGTCCTTCTTTTTAACGAATAAAATCGGCGCTCCCCATGGCGATGAGCTTGGCTGTATGAATCCTTTCCCCAACAATTCATCTAGCTGGTTCTTCAGTTCTTGCATTTCCGCGGGTGCCAAACGATAAGGTGCTTTGGCAATTGGTGCTGTCCCTGGTAGCAGGTGAATTCTGAATTCAACTTCCCTGTCGGGTGGTAGTCCTGGCAATTCTTCTGGAAAGACATCTGAAAACTGGGACACTACTGGAATGTCTTTTAACTCTTTTCCTTTAGTGTTAGTGATTATAGAAATCAAATACACTATAGATCCTTTCCTTATATAACTTGCAGTTTTCATCACATAGATGAATTTAGTGGATCTAGATGGCTTATCTCCTTTAATTGTGATCTTTTCACCTCTTGGTGATTTTACTTGAATTAACTTTTGATCACATAAGATATTAGTTTTGTAGGCTATTAGCCAATCCATTACTAATACGACATCAAATCCTACCAGATTCATTGGGTAAAGGTTTGCAATAAATTTTTGATTAAAAATTTCTATTCTTGCTCCTTGCAAGACTTCAGAAATCTTAACGGTTTCTCCATTTGCTGTTTCTACTAGAAATTCTTGTGGTAGTTTAGTTAATGATTGATTTAGGAGTTTGCAAAATGAAGTATTAATAAAACTTTGGTTTGCACCAGAGTCAAATAATACTTTAGCAAAAATATCATTAACTAAAAACGTACCCGCAATGACGTCCGGAATCATTCTAGCTTCGTCTGCAGTTAGAACGAATGCTCTAGCATTTTTAGTATTCTTGTTGTTTGCAGCTGGAGCCAATTTTGGGCAGTTTGTCTTAATATGACCTTTTTCTCCACAGTTGTAGCACATTCCATTACTGGCTTTTCTCCTGCAATTTTCTTCCTTGTGTCCTCGCGTCTTACAGTAATTGCAGTAAGTAGAGCATCTTCCAGAATGCTTCTTCTTACAGTTCCTGCAGTATGGTGTAGAGATAGAACCTATATTTCTACGGTTGGAATTCCCAGAACGGAATTCTTGAGTAAGCATTTGAGTTAGGTTTCTCTTCTGGTCTTCTTCTCTAGTTCTCACTAGTTCATCAGTCAAGGTATTGGCTAGTTCTACAGCTTCCTCTATGGTTTGGGGTCTAGCTGCCTTGACTACATGTCTAATCTCTCCAATTAATCCCCAGATGTAACGGGAGATTAATACCGGTTCAGGTGATGCAAGGGTTGTTACTATCCTAGCATATTCAAAGAATGTGGTAGTGTAACCCTTACTGTCTACCCCGACCATTCTAAGATTCAGAAACTTATTCGCTATTTGTTCCTTTTCATTAGGAGGGCAGAATTTCCTTTCTACCATATTCTTAAATTCTTCCCATTCCATGTTATAAATCCTATCACTTCCTCTTGACTGGAGGATAGTGTTCCACCATTCTAAGGCTGCGTTTTTAAACAGGTTTGAAGCAAACATTATCTTATCTTCTTCAGCACATTTGCTTATTTTTAGAACAGCCTCAGTTTTCTCTATCCAGCATAAGGCTGCAATGGGTCCTTCATTGCCCGAGAATTCTATTGGTTTACAGGACCAGAATTCTTTATAAGAACAACCATATGGCATGGTTCTTCCTCTTTTGGGAATGGGCGCTTGAAGTACGAGTCCATTGTTCACGCTGTGTTCCGGTTCACTTGGTCGTTTACTGCTATGCTTACTTTTATTATTCGCTTCCTGAACCGTTTGAATAATAAATGACATTGCATCTATAATTCCTTGTGCCACTATGTGTTGAACGACACTACTATCCATTTGGTTTCCATTGTTATTGTTGTCCGGATTCTCATTACCCACGTTAATGTTACTCTGGTTATCGTTATTCAGATTATACTGATTTTCCTCGTCGGCCATCTGAATTTTAAACATTTACCAAATATTAATATCACAAATAATATTTGAATATAGCCGATCACATGACACACACTTTTAACCAAAAGCGTCGAGCATTGCGACTTTTACTCTATTTATATAGTATGCATCATTACACACACTAGTACTGAAATTTAAAGTACAATACCGACTGAAATGTAAAGTTACAATACTAATAGTAGGCATCCGTAGTGTTTTTTTTTTCTAACACATACACACATATATTATTATATTATATTATTATTACTACCGTTCCTGCCATCACATTCACTGATATGGATTCATCCAAAAATCCATATTACGCTCATCGTATTTCCATACGAGGCGTTCTCCCACCTGTCGCATTCTCTCACTGCTTTCTAAAATTTCCTCCCCAAAAGTCCTAAGTTCTTGGACATTTTCTGCACTCATTTGGGGTGCAGGTTCTAGGACTGGGTTTGGAATTGGTGGTACGGGTTCCTGATACGGAGGCATAGGGGCTTGGTACGGGTATGGATTCTCTAAAATTTCCCTAACATATGCATCACTAATGTTGTAGGGATCTTGAGGATCTGACCCTGGATAAGCTCCTAAGTTGGGCATTGGCACATTTTCCTGTATTGGTTTCTGTTGCACGTAGTCCCTAACATCGTCCCACCATGGGTCGTAGTTGTTTGGGTCTAGGGGATCTGGTGCAGGTACCCTAGGTATCTCCTCCGGGTTGTAATCAGGTATTTCTATCTGGTTTTCTACTTCCATGGGTTGGTCAGGATTTTGTGGTTGGGGTGCTAGCATTTGTTCCAGGTTTGGGTCAGCAGCAGTGGTGGCTAAAATATGGATATTAGCAATACCCCTATTGAGCATATCCTGATTATAAGTATCAGTCTCTCTCTTTGCTGCGGCTAACACTCGCTGCTCCTGCAACTTTTTCATTCTTTTCCTACGCTCGTGCGCTCCCCTACTGAACCATCCCCTCTTTTTCTGAGGAAATGGCTCTTCAGATTGAGCCTTAAACACAAAGATTCCTTCTTCTGTGTCAGCAGAATACCCCGAGAGGGCAGGCTGAGAAGAGGAGGTGCCTTCGCTCCTAGGCGAACCAGACAGTTGACGATAGGCGTCAGAAGGTCCTTGGTCGCTCATACTGTAAACTAACAAATAGTCAGATAACACATAGCAAGAAATACACGTATTTCCATAATTTATTTCCTAACACTTTGAACTTTGATGTCAGCAGAACACTTCTGTGGCTGAATCAGTGGCATAGCTCTAATACCACCTTCTGTCACAACCCCCGATCCCTAATTCCCGGGAACGGGCGGCCGTGAGCCAGTTTCGGTGGTATCACGTTTATTTATCCAATTTGGCAGCGGAAATTTTCATCAGGACCGTAGTTAAGAAATATTTAATCAGAGTAAACCACCTCGTTTAATAATATTAAACATATGGGTAAAACCCAAGTTTTCAATACACACATTTCATAGGAATAAATCCTATTTATTTATTAAAAACATCTCTTTTATTCTTAGGTAACTTTATTGCCACTTTTCCAAGCCTTCAGTGTTGTCCAGCTGGCTTCTACTTGGCTTTCACATTTTGTTACCTGAAACGCGTTTTAAAAACATTTTTGTCAGTGGGAAATACTGGTGAGTGAATCCCAGTTTAATCAAGTTTAAGTAAAAAGTCACTGTGAACAGTATTGAGGGCGATCCCGCAATTACATTTGTTTCCAAGTTATATCAATTATCACCCGTTGGTACTGTCGAACCCGACTTGTGGAAATGTTACTCCTTAACCAGGTTGTAACCAAATTTTGTATACAAAACCCCAACATACCCACGATAATTGTATTCTTACAAATACTCAATAACTGTCATTCGCATGGAAAGGTATTTAAGGTTTTGTAAAAACAGTTTGCAAAAAGGAGATTACTCACATTGCTGTCTTAGGTTATTCTTTAGGGTTTCCTGGTGAATATCTATAATTTACACAAATGCACGTGTGTTAGTATAATAACCCATTTTAACATTAGTAATACCCTCCCCGAGACGGCATTCCAACGACTACGTCGGGCAGAACCACGACAGCCGTTACGGAACCCTAGATCAATCGGGCAGCGTATCTAATACGTCTCCAGGGGTTATAATACTTACATCGTAGCAGAACCTCGCTAATTAGGGGGTATAATGCCCGGGTATAGTAACGCCACTACAGAAAATTAAGAAAGAAAGAAAGGAATGAACGAACAGACTGAAGGCTCGTTGCCTTCTATTTATAGGGCTGATATCGCATCTTCACGCGGCCTGCGTTAAGTAAGGCTAACCCTTACGCGGCCCGCGTCAATGTGTGGTCAACGTATAGCTTGGCCCGGTCACTATGTAGCTTGTCCGGGTGTTGGGCCACGTGGCGGCACCGGGCTTTGCCAGATTTTAGAACGCTCGCGGCCCGCATGAACTTAGATGAAACCATACGCGGCCCGCATGAACTTAAGAATTCAGCGGAGTCCATTTACATCCTAATGCGGCCCGCGTTAAGTTGAGGTGAGGTCTATGCGGCCCGCCTCATCTTACTAATTATTGTTTTTAATTTATTTTATATGTTATATTGTATTTTGGGCTCGGTTTTCACATACGGGGTGCATATAAAGACATATTGATACATTTAAAGATATATTAGGGTGTCAGAAATATTATGAGGGTGTCGGTTTTACCGAGGGTTGTTATATCTTTAGACCCTATTGACCCATTCACCATATTTTTAGCAATGTTTTAGTTCATCAATTGACCTGTCTAAGACAGAAGATAACTCAATTCGACTCATTATAAACTCAAGGGTAAACATTCTCATCATGAACTCTCTTGTTGTTAGGTGATGGTAATTCCGATAACGAAGAGATTAAAGTGATGTCAAATGAAGTAAGTTTGTCTTTTATTAACTGCTCTTACATCTTTGATAGCTATGGTTATCTTTAACATGAATTGTGAAATTTTAGGTTGAGTATAGTCAGTTGGCTGATGTAGCGACAATCTGGGAACTATGAAGTGGAAGTATGACTACTAAGAAAACGTTAACACGATGATTATTTAACTCGCATGAAGATTGTGAAAGAGATTCATGAATACAGTGAAGTTTTGAGTTTTTATTCATACACTTATTAGTTTATTTGGGTTATATGTTTGATCATTAGACTTAGATCGACACTTATTAGATATTTGGAATGCTTGGAAGATTGATTGAACTTTTAATTGAAGTGATTATTTTATGATTTCTACATTTTACAATTTTGTTTTTATTTTTAATGTAAATAAATTATAATTGTAATTAATTAAAATTAATATGATAAATGTCATTGACATTTAATTTGATATGATTTTTGTGGCAAAAAATATGTGCCACTAAAAGCTCAAAAGTTTGTACTGGCAGATAAAAAAGTGCCACTAAAAGCCTAAAAACTTTGTGCGACACATTGAAAAAGTGCCACTAAAAGGCTTTAGCGTCAGCACTTCTTGTGACACTTTTTTTGTGTGCCGCCCATTCTTACAAGGTTCTTTAATGGCACTTTCCTGATTTTTTGTGGCACTTTTTGCATGCCACTAGATGGCATTTTATTTTGTAGTGGGTAAGATTGAATCTTGGGAATTTTGATACGGGAGTATATTCTGAGGTGGGACACGGGAATAAGTTTAAGTCCTTAAAACACTAATTCGTATCTCGAATCGATTGAAACTTGTGTAGAGGTTTAAGTGGACAACAATACTGACAATCTAAGTGAATTTGTTTAAAACTTAAAGTCTAAAAAGGTCAACGGTGTTAGTGATTTGTCTCAAAAACTGATATGATCCTCTTACACAAACTCACAAAAAATATTGTCTGTAAATATTTCTTTATTGTTTTTCATTAAAACAAAAACCTAAAAAGAATGTGTTTTAGCATAAAATTTTGAAAATTCAAAAAGTTTTTATTTCATCTTATTTTCGACAACTGATGTTGAAAAGCTGTTTTTCAAAATTCCAAGTGCTAAACATGATGAACAATGGTTTGGGAGAGTTTGTTGGAAATGAAAAATGATTTTGAAATGATAAAATGATTCATTAATTTGAAACCAAAATTTTGTATGTTTTGAATACAAGTGGGTTATTTGAGAAATGTTAAGCGATATCTACAAGTGATTTTTAAAATTGTTAAATTTTAAACAAGTGTGAAATTTACTTTTGGGTAGAGTTTATGCAGGTTAAAAGCTTTGAAAGAGCTAGGTTTTGACTCCTGATGTAGAATAGAGCCAGATTTCTGATTCTGTTGCTACGAAGAGCCAGGAGACGTTACTGAACCTGTGAAAGCCTGTAGATAGAAGATTCCAGACTGCGATCCCAGCTTATCGAAAGGGGGAGTCTGAAGACATAAGAGCCAGATTTCAGATTGCTGAAGAGTTTAAAGAATCAAGAGATCTGATCAAGAGAGGATAGAGCCAGATTGAGATTCTGGGAGAGATAGAAGAAGATAGAGATTGAGGATGCTTACAGAGAAAGATACTTTGGAGAGATCGAGAAGACTGATCAAGACGGCAGACTCGACACACTTAAGACTCGTCATCATCCAAGGGGGAGTTTGTTGGTGCATATGTCTGTTGACTTCGTCTTATATCGAGTCATGTAATAGAATAGATAGACCAAGACGCGTAGTACGAGAGAAACGAGAAACAGGTCTGAACTGACCAGTTCATGTGAACTGGCCAGTCCGTGCGACCTGACACCAGGTCGTGCGACCTGGATTGTTCCTGTTCGTGCGAAGTGGCTGTCTTATATATATGTGTGTTCTTGGTTCTTCATTTGTAACTTTGTGATTCCGGTAGCGAAGCTCTGCCGAAGTGTCTCCAGCTCCTGTAAAGCTATTATATCAATACAATCGACAGTTAAACTACTTCTAAGTGCATATCAAGCTGAATGAAGATCAAATCAATGAATTTCGCCTCTGATTTGGTCAAGAACTCTTCTGATCGACTCGTTTAGATCGATTCCCCGATCCTACAATGAGCAACAATTTGCGTATCTTGAACCTTCTTATATAAGATTGAACATGATCCTTGTATAAGGATAGCTCCTCCTTATTACCATATAAACGGTTCAAAGTATACTCCATTGAATAAATAATTT
This sequence comes from Helianthus annuus, assembly GCF_002127325.2. Classification (NCBI taxonomy): domain Eukaryota; kingdom Viridiplantae; phylum Streptophyta; class Magnoliopsida; order Asterales; family Asteraceae; genus Helianthus; species Helianthus annuus. The sequence continues at coordinate 114,045,597 of NC_035435.2, forward strand.
CTTGCATCATACTTTGCACATCGGGATCAAGCTCGGTCATATATTCACGACTCATTAAGTATTCGGAAGTGTAATTTGGGGAAGCCTCTTTACGCCATCTATTCAGAATGTATTCTTTTGGAAATTCCCTTATATCCAAACTTCTCAAAACATAAAAAATATGTCTACATAACAAACCAAACTGCTCAAAACGCCTGCATGAGCAACTGCAGGTGCAATCAGACTTACGATGCATTACCTGAAAACGCCAAAAACAATATCTATATAACGCCATGTAGAGAACCAGAGCCGTCCCCGAAAACTATTGAAAAAATTTAGGCCTCGGGCGACGAAAAGAATTGGGCCCAAAATTATGGTTAAGGGTAAATGAATTACAAAAATAAAAACTTAGTGATAGAGCAAAGACTTCAGCTTGAGACCTTTACATTATTTTGAGATTGTTTTTACCACTACACCACCATTTTTTTTTTTTTTTTTTTTTTGCATAATAAACGGATGAATATACTAAATATATAATTTAATAAATATATACAAGCTTATAAAGAATTTTCGGGCCCTTTGAAATTTTGGGCCTTGGGCGTCGGCACGGGTTTGCCGGGCCCAGAGCCAGCCCTGTAGAGAACGTTTGTATAAAAAAACAATAAAACAAACAAACACAACAACTGCATAAAAATACAAAGTAAATGTTATAAAAGAATATGATAAATGCCATATACAGAAAACCCCAAAATAAAAAAAAAACAAAAAACGCCATTGTTTACCTCGAATAAGGATGTACAAGGCTGCTGGAAATCATTTATGTAAAACTTAACAAACCCATCAGGCTAATCTTCGTAACGTTGATTTATGCAATCCGCAATTCCGATTAGGTCAGCTTGAACGTCACAAAAAAATATTTTTTTTGTATATGTCAGCAGCTTGGCCCTCCAACACTTGGTAATTACTTTTCAACTGGGGGCGTTTGTAGCGAGATTCATGATCATTTTTCCAGTGCGTGTGACACTGTGCTTCTATTGCAGTTTCGTAATGAGTCATGAACTCAACAAGAGTAGCTTTTGAATTGCACACTTGACCAAAAAAAAATGGTTCTTACTCTCCGACCTCGATGTCATTCGCATAAGGCCCGACAGCTCATCCATTCTATAGTATGCAGGGATCCAAGATTCCCTGAGTGCAAAATTATCAGAGAGCCAATCATTATCTGCTAAATTGAACTCTCCGATAACCTCTTCCCATTCTGATTCAAACTCTTCGGGTGTAAGAATATCCATCCACACAACACCACAAATACGTTCTTTGAAATTGGTGGAATTGCATAGCCTAACACCAACCTATGTATAACACGAAAACGCCATGCAAAAACATATATATTAAACACAAACAAACTTACATGAAAAACAATAACAAAGTACAAATGCGATATATTTTAAATGACATATATCTTAAAACGCCGAACATAAAAATAAGAAAATCAACCTTCAGAGAAAGTTTATGCATCACATGCCACATGCATAACCGATGCCTCGTTTCAACATATACAACATAAATAGCCTTCTTCATTGCTGGATCTTGGTCAGTAACAACAACTTTTGGTTGAGAGCCAACAACTTTTAGAAAAACTCTCAACAACCATATATACGTATCAACAGTTTCTGACGCCAATAATGCAGCACCAAATGTAACATTGTAGTGGTGATTGTCGATACCAGTGAACGGTACAAACACCATAGCGTATCTGCATATGAAAACGCCAATGAGAAAGTGAAACGATAACAAAACGCCAATGCATGTAAACAGTGAAAACACCAAAAGAACAAAAAAATAGAATTGTAAATATTACTTGTTGAAACGATATGTGGCGTCAAACAAAATCACATCATCAAAGACGTGGTAGTTACATTTGGCTTGATCGTCACACCAAAAAAGTCTCTTCAAACGATTCTCTTCGTCTGTGAAGTAATCGTACGTTTTTTTATATATATATATAGTGGAAGGTTCAAATGAGAAGAAAATTTTCGTAAGAATAAAAAGAGTAAGTTTTAAACCAATAGAAATACTCCATTTTAGTTCATTTAATATGTGTATTTAATGTTATTAATAAGGGCATATAGGTAAATTTCTAATTGTAATTAATTAGCTAATTTATTAAACTTGTAACTCTCATTTTAAATATACTCTTTCAAGATAAAATAATTTAGGGTAAATGACAATTTTCAACATGTGTAGGATAAATTTTAGTATGTGAAGGATAAATTTTAGTATGTGTAGGATAAATTCTTAAATGTGTATGATAAATTTATATATGCGTAGGGTAAATTTCGGTAAGTGTAAGATATATGTAGGATAAATTTTGAAATGTGTAAGATAAAATGTTTTTTTTTTTTTTTTTTTTTTTTTGCTTTATTAACGAGAGATAACATAGTTAATGGGAGGAGTTATAAACTATTTAATGTTTTACCATTGTGCCCTTTCTTCTTTTTCTTCTCACATTAAATTTCTTCTCAAATGAACCTTCCCCTATATATATATATATATATATATATATATATATATATATATATATATATATATATATATATGGTTGAGTTTATTTCAGAACTCTAAATAACTGTAGAACTTTCAGAACTCCTAATAAACAATCATTTTCTATATAAGTTTTTGTATTTAGGATCTTTTTATCATCTATTATATGTATTTCTTTGATTACATACATGTTAAAAGTAGTTTACATATGTGTAATTATAAAATTACATATAAAAAATGATAAAATTACTCGTAACATGTATGTAATCGTAAAAATACACATAATAAATGATAAAATTATCCTAAACATAAAAATATATAAATAAAAAGATTGTTTATTAGGAGTTCTGCGAGTTCTGTAAATATTTATGGTTTTGAAATGATTCTGGCCATATATATATATATATATATATATAGAGAAAGTATAATGTACTTCACGCCTTAACGTACATTAACATACTTCACGAAATATATAACATGCGTAATTATTTTTTTGAGCAAAATAATGTGCGTGATTTTTGATCCCATGCGTGATTATGTGGTCCCATGCGTGATTATGTGGTCACATGCGTGATTATATGTTCCATGCGTGATTATACCCCTGATCCAACGGTTACCATTGTCTCCTACGTGAAGTATGATAAGCCGTGAAGTATGTTAACCTTTCTCTCTCTCTCTCTCTCTCTCTCTCTCTATATATATATATATATATATATATATATATATATATATATATATATATATATATATATATATATATATACACGTATAATACAGTGGAAGGTTCAAATAGGAATAAAAAAAATTCAGCCAATAAAAATACTTCATTGATAAACTTATATAGATCTCTAATTTTTAGTCTTCCTCTTTAATATATAACTATATTAAATTTTGTAACTTACTTTCAAATTATATAATTTTTTTAATAAAAAAATAATTTAGAGTGTAGAGTAAGTACAAGGTGTGTATGATAAATTACGAATTGTGTGAGATAAATTTTGATGTTTAGGCAAAAAAAAAATTAGTTTGGAGAATGCTAGTACTTATGACTAATTAATAACTTAAAGATAAAAATAAATGAGATGAGATAAAAATCATTTAATGTAGGAATATTGGATTTCAATAATCATAACTATTCCTCGTTGGCTGCCAACAGTTCTAACTTCAAAAATAACCACCGACAGTCCCAACTATTAATATATTGGCCTCCAATAGACCTTAACTAACAGAACTTTAACTCCGTTAGTCTCCGGTCACCGGAAAAATTTTTTTGGCTTGAAATCTTCTTTTTGGTTGGAAAACTCAACTTTTTCGTCTCCGACCTCTTTGTAATCTTATAACGGACCTTTAGAAACCTTTTTCTAGTAAAAGCCCAATTATTGAAGTCGTCGGAAAACTCTTTTTTCCCCAGAAAACTTCTTTGTTGGCCGGAAACTCAATTTTTTAGTCGGAAAACTCAACATTTTTGTTCCAAACCTCTTTGTAACCTTGTATTGCACACCTTTAGGAACCTTTTTTCTGGCCAAAAACGATTTTCCGGCGACCGGAGACTAACGGCGTTAGGGTTCTGTTAGTCAGGATCCATTGGAGGCCAATATGTTAATAGTTGGGGCTATCAATGGTTATTTTTAAATTTGGGATTGTTGGCGGCCATCGACGAATAGTTAGGATTATTAAAATCCAATATTCCTTTAATGTATTACAATTGTACACTTTGTTCTTGTTTTTCCCAATTAATTTTTTTTTCTCAAATGATTCCCCTATATAATATATATTATAAGGGAGTTTCAATGGAGAACATTAAAAAAGTGGGAATTGGAAACCATGCATTTGACATGTAAAAATCTATATTAAAATTTTTTTGGGAGCTTATCGTAGAAGTCTTTTTAATAAAAAAAAATCAAAATTTGAAAAAAAATTCTTAGAAAACAATACGAAAGGTTAATTTCTTTACAACAATGATTTTTTTGGTTGGAATAGCTTTTACACATTTTTATATTTAAAAAAAACTCTCAAAATTTTTTCTTCAAAAAAATAATGTTTAGCATTTTAAATTTAATTGTTCAGATATATTTAACACGTTGAATACATTGTTAATCGGTTCTCCATATTTTTAGTGTTCTCTGTCAAAATTTAGAGGTGAACCGTATCGAAAGTCACAAATTCGTATCAAATTTTTAAAAACCGAATTCAAACCTGAAACTCAAGTTGATTCGATTCAAATTTCAAGTTTTTAGATGCTTGAAGACACCTCTATCTCAAGTTAACAAACAATAAGAAATATAAAAAACTTTGTAGTCAAATTAATATTATATTTACTTGAGTTAGCTAATCAACTCAGTTTTCTTTGTCTCGACCTGGAATCCTATCTTCACACGTGATGAGTTAAGTTACCACTTGCCATCATAAATATAATATGTATGAAGCCATGAAGGTGCATCCATGTCAGCTTTTGTCTTGGTTTCACTTTTTAGAATCTTCTTGGAAAGATGGATAGACGCCTCATTTGATTGCTTTTCAACTTCATAATTTACCCAACTAGTTTTATACTATCGCCGCGTTACGGCAAACGTCTTTTGTTGTTTAGTCTGTGTTTATATGTGTTTTAAATCACTACGAGCGCGTTGCGTACGGAAACCGCTGAATAAAAAGGAAATATAGAAAAAAACACTAAAAGATAACCAAAAGAAAATCAACCAAAAAAAGTTGTATGGTAATAATGTTGTTCGTATGAAACATGTAGTCAGAGATGAGCAAATGATATTGGGTACCGGTACTGAATTCCCGAACCAAAAGATCTTAAGTACCAACTCGGTACGACTTTTGGCGTTCCCGGTTCCGGTTCGCTACCGCTTTTTACCTTCATATACTGGTACCGTAACTGGTATTTTCGGTACCAGTACCGATTCGGTAGTGGTTGGCACCGAGCTCATCTCTACCCCTGAAACTAAAAAAAGAAATCATTAAAAGTTGAAGAAAATCAATCAAAAAAGTTGCACAATACCGCTGTTGTTCGTACGACACCCGTGATCAGGGATGAGCAAATGGTACCGGGTAGCAGTACCGAATTTCTCGAACTAAAAGATTTTCAAAATCAATTCGATACCGACTTTTGGTGTTTTCTGTATTAGGCTTGTGTCGGTTTTTACCTTCATGTACCGATAACCGTACTGGTATTTTCGATACCAATACAGGTTAACATAAACTTATCTAACTTAAAAAGTAAAGAAGATAATAAAAATTATTTAAAAAAACAATATATTATTATAACTTTTTCGATCACTGTTCAAAGCATTTGGTTTTCAATATATAGGAGAATGCGAAGATTATAAAACTCTATAGGATATTTTATGTCCGTTGAGGTCAAGGGTGTTTGACTCATGTTCATGTGTAGACACATCTAGTGGCGGACCCAGGATTTTTTTTCAATGGGGTCCATTTTTTTCGTTGTTCAAAATTTTCATAACAAAACGTTAAAATTTTCGGGCCGGTCCTTGTTCGGGTCATAGCGAGGTTTGAACTAGATTAAAAAAAAACAGAATCAGGCCGGACGAGCGACATTTATCAGACCATTTCATCTTCGGGACAACCGGTCCGGTGAGCTAGCTAGCTTCAGTACCAATTTTACATTTGTGATTGATGCAGAAGGGCGTACAAGGTACGGCGATGGCCTCACATTCTTTCTTGCTCAGAATAACTCTGTGATGACCTCTGGTAGAGCCATGGGGCTTCCGGTCAACTACACAACCAATGAGCCCATGAGCCGATTCATTGCATGGTTAAGTAATGTAAACGGTGGCGGCGTGTATCAAGCATGGATTAGGTATGATTCAGTTTCGAGAAATCTTAATGTTTCCTTCACTGGTTATCAAAATAATACAGTCGTGCGTCAAGATTGGCTTGTTTACACGGTTGATCTCAGGAACGAGTTGCTCGAATGGGTTATCTTCGGATTTTCTGCAGCCACTGGATTTCGGTTCCAAAAACAAAACGTGAGATTTTGGACCTTCGATGGCTCAGATTCACAAGCTGATGAAAACAACGAAATGAAGCCTAACCCGAGTCCTGATCCATTGAATGGGAAAACGAGGAAGTTGGGATTAGTAGTTGGATTATCGGTTCTGATTACCTTGTTAGTTGTGCTTGCATTTGTTTGGTGGAGGTGGAAGAAGGGCAGAGAAAATGTACCTAAAGATATTGCATTTGATGAAGAGATAAACTATGAATTCGAAATGGGTACCCGGGCTAAAAGATTCTCTTACCATGAATTAGCTCTGTCAACTAACCACTTCACAGAGAAAGAGAAGCTGGGAGAGGGAGGTTTCGGTGGTGTTTATCGAGGTTTGTTAAAAGATTCAAGCACATATGTTGCAGTGAAAAGGGTGTCTAAGAGTTCCAAACAAGGGATAAAGGAATATACATTGGAAGTCAAGATCATTAGCCGATTGAGACACAAAAACCTTGTGCAACTCACCGGTTGGTGCCACGAGAAACAAGAACTCCTTCTTGTTTACGAGTATATGGAAAATGGAAGCTTAGCTTCACATCTTTTCGAGGCGAAGAGTTTATTGACATGGGGCACAAGGTTCAAAATTTCCCAAGGCCTTGCTTCTGCTTTATTGTATCTACATGAAGAATGGGAGCAATGTGTTTTGCACAGAGATATAAAATCTAGTAATGTGATGTTGGATTCGAATTTCAATGCGAAACTTGGTGATTTCGGGTTAGCTAAGTTGGTTGACCATGAGAAAGGCTCGCAAACAACGATGTTAGCCGGAACCATGGGGTACATGGCTCCTGAATGTGTAGTCACTGGAAGGGCAAACAAGGAATCTGATGTGTATGGCTTTGGAGTTCTTGCCTTGGAAATAGCATGTGGACGAAAATGTATAGAGTTGAAAGCTGAAGAAAATAAACAACGACTACTAGAATGGGTCTGGGAGCTCTACGGAAAGTAGGAAACAAGACCATTTTAGAAGCAGTCGATCCACGTCTTAAGTTAGATTTTGAGGTAGAAGAAATCAAGTGTTTGATGACAACTGGGTTGTCACACCCCGATTTCCACACATTTCACCGGTGGGCCCGGTGGGGGATTACCGTGACGTAGTTGGCAACAATATAGTCAAACCACACAATATTTAAATGCACAGCGGAAGCATAAAGATAGATATATTCCAACCATTAAATGTAATATCCAAGTATCACAATTAGTCGAAATAATTCACAGGGGATCAAAATAAAATAGGAATAATGTTCAACAGATAGTGGCATCCCAAGCTTGCGAGACTCTAACGATGCTAAGGAGTGGCCAGCCTATTTCGTGTAGAACCTGTCACACCCCAACCGATGGCGGAAACATCGGGATGAGACGAACAAATTGCTCAAAACAACATAACACTAAATGTGACAATACGAATTAAATCATTTTATTAAAACTAAAGAATAATACATTGTTTCGAATATGCAAACATAAATTCAAACAATAGTTTATTGCTAAAATGGGTTTCTAAAGCCGTCCTAGCTTGTTTTCTTGTATCTTGATCAATCAACCTGCAATATGTATTAAAATAAAGTCAACAAAAGCATGTTGGCGAGTATACAAGTTTTCATACATAGCATAGTACGTGTTTAAAATGTTACTCATATCCAAATGTGAAATACAATATCATATTGACAGTATATACTCGAAACGATGTTACTCTACGTGTCCAAACCAAAGTTTAACGCAATTAAAGTGTCCAACCCAAAAGTGTACGGGTGGTTTTAACATAGTTTAACCTAACAATACTCGTTAATATAACGAGAGGGGCGTTTCTCAACCTATAGCGCTACCATTGTTAGGGGAGGCTTGCAAAGTTAATGAACATATAGTCATGAGAGTTTACAGTAGCATAACATGTCTAACATGATTAAAACGTATCACATAGAGTATGGATAGAGTGTGCATAAAATGTTTGATGTGATGGTGTAGTTTGATAAGTAATACATATTGCACCCAAAAAGTGTAAAACGAAAATGGGTCATGTATACTCACATTGATTGCGTTGCGTTTTTCTTGGTAGAGAGATTAGAGATTACCCACGAGATTCCAAGTAATTGCAAGAAGTCAAGAGAGTTACCCTAGTTATGATTTGGGAATTCGTTAATGATTAATATGATAATGAAAATTAGTGGAATTAAATAACAATAGTAATGTTTTTAAAATAGTAATAATAATGAGAACCATATATGATAATAATAATAATATTAACCTTATTTTTATAACTCAAATAAGGTTTATAGTAATAATGATAATAACTTTGTTATAATAGTATTAATACTATTAATAATAATAAGGCCAATGATAGCATTAATTAATATTAATATGTGTAATATAGGTTAACAATAATCATCATAATAGTAATAATAATAATAATAATTGAAATAATAAATTCCGAAAATACAAATAATAATAATTAAAATTAGTAATTGCATTTATAATGATAGTGAATGTTATCATTAATCGGAAAATAATAATAATATTTCATTTCAGATTTTTAATAATAATAAAATAGGTTTATCATTAAAATTTTATTAATAGTAATACTAGTAATAATAATAATAGTTAAACTAACCGTAGTTAATAATAATAATAATAATAATAATAATAATAATAATAATAATAATAATAATAATAATATTAATGATAATAATAAAACTTCTGATTAATAATTACTATGATGAAAATTCTTGTTAACAATAATAGTAATAATTTTGATTGAAATTTGGAAATATTAATAGCTTGTATTAATAAAAATAACATTAGAATAATTATTATAAATCTAAGACTAATAATTCTGATAATAACTTTGATAATAATATGGGCAGTGATATTAGTATTATAGCGTTAATTATTTGAAAATAACAATCATATTACAAATAAGGTGTTGAATTATAATATTATGACTATTAATAATAGTATTACTAATATTCTGACTTGATATTTCTGTTTTAATAATAATATCAATATATATTAATTCTGCTTATATTATGAATTTAACTATTTAATAGTATTAATAATATTAAGATAATGATAATAAAAATTCAATGTTTATTAATAGTTATATTGAATGTTGATAATTGTTACAATAAAAAAAAAAACAAAACTGCATAAATATAGAACAAAACAGGAAGAAAGAGGGCAGGAGGTCGGAGAAAGTTACCGGCGACCGACTCCGGCGACTGGAGTGCTTCTCCGACGAATTCCGGCGGTCCGCTTGTCTTCTCCGGCGGGATTCCGGCTGAACGCAGAGAACGGGTACAAGGCAGGGGATAGTTTCGAGTAAAGGAAGAGGTGAAGGTGGTGTGGTCTGGAATCGAAGGGATGTTCGGTATTTATAAGAGGTTTCGGTGTCGGTTTAAAATGGGAAACGGTTCCGTATGTTTGGCAGTCGATCCGAAAGAGGAAGTGATTGGTCTAATTTAAGGAAAGGATTGAAATCCTCTGCTGTCAAGCTTTTGTAAGTTTACCGGAATTAAGCCGCTCGAAGAAAAGGAAAGTCAGCGTGATTGCTGTCAACTGTTTGGCGGTTAAATGAGATGAGGTTTGAACTGATTTAGCGTATAAATAAAACAAGTTTCCTAATCTAAACGGATGTGGCATGCCCGGCCGAGTGGTTAGTGTGTTGTTTGTGGAACATGAGGTCGCGAGTTCGAGCCCAATGGGGCCGGTTCTCACCCAGGAGACCCCCCCTTTTTTTACCTTTTTTGACTTAACCGGATTAACAGCAGTTAACTGGGTTTTCTAACCCAGTTACATGACTTCTTTTATAAAAACTAACCTGGTTAGGTTAATTTGATGACACTAAGGGATCTACTAACCAAGTTAGTTTAAACTAACTGAAATTCATTAAAATCCTTTTTATTTATTTACAAAACCAATTTATTTAATTAATTAATTTATTTAATTATTATAAATAGCATATTTCTGGTAATTTACCGAATTATCGTACGAATTCCTGGTTTAGGGTAATCTCTTGCTAGTACTTGTTTCGAGAGCCAAGATTAGAATATATTTCCACTGTTTTTACGTGTTTGACATAGTTTAACGTGTTTTAACATGAAATAACATAACATAGTATTAAAACAAGCATATGATCAAAACGATGCACTTTTTCATTATGATCCAAGTCTCGAAATACAAAATAGGATAAGATGAGAGTACAACTGACTGAAATTAGAAGGTACAACCCATGAATCTTTAAATAGAAAGATTCAAAATACGAAATGTTACAGAACCTGCATTTAATCTTTTTGGGGAAAATACGTCAGTTTACACTGATAAATACATTCAACCGACACTTTTGAAAAGGTTTAAATAAAATTGATTTGAATGCACAAGGCACAAACTCTTTATAACTTGGGATAATTAATCAATCAAATCTTGTAAAAGAATTACATGTTAACTATGCATTCGGTCGCCCGGGTCGTGTCGGGTTTAAGGTTAATTGACACACCACATAGCATAAAACCGTGGCGGGAAAACCAACGGTTATACCTTTATAATTATGGACACATTGTCGGGTGTACGCCTACACCCGCGTGTCAAGGTCGTGGCCATTTCGTAAAATGCTGCCAAGGATATCCGGGACATGGTCTTTAAGCTCCCAAAGGCGTAAAGCCAACAAAACCAATTTTTTTAAACGGGTCACATTGATAATACCCAACTACTAATGAGTTAGGGTCAATTTCCCGACCAAGCGGTATTTTATATACCGTAACCCAAGCCCGTATAACGGAAAATAAGTTAAAAGTATTTACCTGAGCAAGTAATAACCTCAACAAACAAATACAAGTATCTTTTACTGGTCTCCTATTCTGGAACGAAGGTTTATAACAACCTATTAGAATCCTAACGGGTCTTTAATTTAGCCTTAGCTTAGACCGGTCAGTTTTAAAGGATAAATACGGTTTAATCGCGTGAAAGGCGAAAACCAGAAATGGAATGTGGTTTGGACCCAACAAGTTTGAAGACTTGTTTTATATGGGTAATATAAACACATTCTGGATTTTGAGGTAAAAACGATAAGGTTTGACCTGTTTCGGCTAGTTTATGTAAACTAGTCACATAAACCGAACCGTACGCGTAAATGGCGTAACAGGTAACCGTAAGAGTCCTACACAGGTTTTCTAAGTTAATATGCTCTAAAGAGGTTGTGGTATCAGTAGGATACCTTCCATTATGCCCATAATTAGTTTAATTCCAATATACGCCCCGTAGGGGTATTTCGGTCATTTTAACGATTATAAAAGAGGTTTCCGAGTTCTAAAGGAAATCTGATTTTTCCGAACAGGTTATAAAGTCCAAAATACTTTATTTATTATTTAAAATCAGTAGCAACTGGATTCGGGTCAAAATACCTTGTAGAACTCATTTTACGTCCGAAAAGGGTATATTCGGTATTTACCGAATCAATGCCATAACCGCAGGTTATGAGCAGGTTAAAAATAATTAAAAATCTTTAAAATTCTCAAAATATTTTTTTACATCAGTGTGTAAAAGGTTTGGTGTCGAAATTTGGGTTTAGATAGGTTTTATGCTAATTGTGCCGTTTAATTACTAAAGTTTCCGTAATTTCGCTATTTAGCATAAGTCCTATTCTGGACCTCGGATTGACATGAAATTTTAGGGACATGCTTAGAAATCAGTAACTAAGGTTATTGTTCTTTCACATGTCCAAAATTCTCGTTTTAAAGTGAAAAGGGCGTTATGGTCAATATTTAAGCATATAACGGAAATGTGCAAAAGACTCGGACAAACAACAAACCGGTCACAGAGGGTTATACCATCATGTAACCTGGTCCTAAGAGAGTCCTAAGGCATATCTAATTCATACATAACGGGTCAGAACTGAGGTCAAAGCAAAAGTCAAAGTTTTGCGACTTTCGGTTCCGAACCGGGTCAAAACAGTAAATGGTCGGATCAAACAATCTTAGACCCGTTATAATACTTATTATCATGTTATATGAGTGTTAAAACAGGTTACATGCCATCTACATTACTGATTATGCATAAAATCGAAAGTTAGCATTCTGTTGACTTTTTCTAAGCAACTTTGACCCGACATTTGGACTAGTTAGAGTGGGAATTAGAGGGTGCCCTTTTAAGGGTTTAAAGCCCACATAATTACCAACATATAACTACCTTTGATTCGGCTAATCACTGGACCATTGTGATTAACCGTTAAGTCAATCGTTAATTACGACGGATTGACTTTTAAGCTATAACTAAGCAAAAACTAAACCACAAAGGGTTGAGCACACTTACAGAAGTTTGGTACACGACCAGAGATGCTAGGAGAGTGTTCTTGAGCTCCAGAAGTGATCAAGAAAGCAGATTTAGGTGTGTTTACTAAGTGTGCACTACATGGCCTTTTATAGTGAAACTTGAAGCATGAGATCATTACAACAAGGTCTACAAGTGTTTCTAGATGATCAACAACTGTCCCTGAGTGCTAGGGGACGTTTAGGGGGCGCCCATGCTGCTCATAATTGCTCAAATGTCGGTTAAAACACCAAACAGTGCTTCTGTCCACGTTTTCTGCATCTGGGGCATTGACGCGGCCCGCGTAAAAGGTCAGTCAACTTTTACGCGGCCCGCCTGAATCCAATTGTCAGAGCCCATATCTTTCCTGTCCGCGCGGCCCGCGTAAAGTCCCTTGTTACTTTTACGCGGCCCGCCTGAGACCTAAAAGTAAGATTTTCAAATCTTTTTAATTATTGCAGCTGGCCTTTGGCGTTTCGAATGGGTAACTTTGCACTTTGGGCCTCTTTTATTTACGTATAAGGGCCCCGTGACTTTTACCCACGCCGTTAAGTCCTCGGTTAATTTACAACTACCCGAAAAGTCCTAACTTTCAATGTTGATGCTTTTAACCCCTCGCATACGAATTCGATCATAACTTTCTCGTTTTAAAACGGAACCTTGCGAAATTTATATCGTATATTCTAGTGAGCGTAATTTACTGTTACAAAGTCTCGGGTTTGTTAAAGGGTCATTCAGAGGTATAACTTAAACATGTTGACACATTTAACCCCTGTAGTTTGTAATCTCTCACTTTCTTCCACATTTCGTTCCGTACAATCCGTGATTCATTCGTTTGAAGGTACGAGCATCATTTAGGGTTACTGTAAAGTATATTTATCCCTTGTTGACATTTTTAACCCTCGAATTCACATACTTTCAATGTTTGTCAACTTTAGTCCCTTATTTAGTATTTATTACTGCGTGTAAACTTATGACACGTGTCAATACATTATTGGACGCAAAATTTCGAGGTGTTACATGGGTTATGGTGCATGCACCCTGACCCAGAACTTCGCCCTTCAATGAGACAAGTGAGTCAAGTATTAAACTTTGAAACTTCATTGCCTATTCCCCCATTAAAGATGCCACGGGCGTCTTACTTAATTCCTCTTATCTCTTCATCAGATGAAAACACGGATTCCTAAAAGCAAACAAACAATTTCTTCTTCAGCGTTCTATCGCTCTTGCAGTCAATAGTCGATACAATGGTTATTAATGCATCACAAACTAAAAAGTGATGTTATTTAGGTTTATGTATGAACCGGTATTAAATGAACCGATGTGTCGTTCCATTGTACCCCATCAACATGTATAAATACGATCAACATCTATGGAAATTTATACTTTTTGCAAATTGCTATAGATCTTGTTTTCTTTATTCAATCTTCATTTATTTCTTATTCTTAGTCAGTGGCGGATCTTGACCTAAAACTCAGCATCGGCCGAAAGTCAAGAGACCTAATAATTTTTTCCCTCTTGCTATGTTCGGGTTTTTTGTTCGGGCCAACAATCCAATTTGGGTCGGGTCAAACCAAAATGTTCATTAAAATTATAAGAAAATTTTTTTGCGAAGAAACAACTATCTAAAATACTAGTGAAACTATGAAAGTACAAGAATAAACTTGATTACCTCTTTACGAAGTTATATCGTCAGTCTGGAAGGAGAAGCAAGGAAGGGATAGAAAAATGGGTCATGAGCAAAAGGTTCCAAGAACAAACCATACGTGTTGGTGCATAACTGTTAGGCCCTAGAAGTGTGAGACTGACGCATCAAATATACGCAACGAGCTATGGCTGCGAACTGAGCTTTAACGTGTTAATTTATATTAGGAAATAGACCTTTATAGGTCATTTGGACCATGCCTAAGGCCATGTGGGTCACACAGGTCTATGGGGAGCCCATGTAGGGAAGTGGGCTTGTCTACGGTATATAAACTAGTTTTCGTGTCATTACTAGGTTGAATACTTTAGAGAAAAACCCTTGATCAGAGAAACAGAAAGAGAGGTGCATGAGCTTTGTACTAGACGGTTTTGCTTGTGAATGTAAGAGAATCGTGTGCAAAGTTTGAAAGTGATTCTTGTGTTATTCTGTTTGTCTTATTTTTATTGTTTTTCTATTTTTGTTGAATCTCACCAAGTTTGGATTCCGCCCATCCTTGGTGATTGTTTACTATCGTTATTAGATCCGTTTTGGGACTTACAAGTGGTATCAGAGCCTTTAGAACCCGTTTCTAGGCTCGTTTTGATATCAAATATTCAAGTTTTTCGAAATGTTCCGGATTCTGTGTCCAAAGTTTGCTGTGAAAATCATCAATTTCGGATCATCTGTGTTGATTTCGGATCATATTTGTTGATTTCATATAAAATTTTTTTGAAGATTTCCTGTCTGTTGCTATTTCGGATAAATCAAAGTTTGATTTCGGATCATTCTTATGCATTTCAGATAATATTTACTGATTTCGGATAGCCATTTCGGATAGCAATTTCGGATAGCCATTTCGGATAGTCATTTCGGACAAGATCAGTGTTTCAAAAAGAGTTTTCGGATACACTGTTCCGAATTGTTGCTGAGGTTTTAGAACTGGACTACTGTTTCGAATTGGACTGATTTCGGACTTCGAGACTTTTCACATTTAAAAAACATATTTCAAGGGGTGGAATTTTAATCACTCGACGTATTCGGTAATAAAGCTTTTCGTGCATAGAAAATTATCCGTAAACGAACTCTCAAAACGGATTGCATGGTTTGAACCGCCTTATCTTTAGGATAAAAAATCCCGAAAAGGGTTTTGGACATTATATATCATTGTATTTGTAATTTCGAGATGAATATAACGCTATAATGAAAAATAGCCTAGCACCCGATGAAAAGAATCTCATCCCGATGAAGTGGCCAAAAAGAAACCTCATGCCTAGCAAGCTGCAGTCAATAGCCTAGCACCCCAAGCCCAAACTCAGACTGATAAACCAAAATCGCATATTGACACGGTCAACTATCTTTTGTGTTCTAAAAATTGCAGGAATAAGGTTGCATAACTCAGAGCACTTAACTCTAATATGGTTAATGATTATAAAAGTGCAATGACTCAAAGCATCTGCCTTAGGAAAAGCAACAAGTTGCTTACTGAAAAGTTTGAAGCGCAAAAGCAAGACATAGCTCAACTTCACAGAGATCTTAACCAACAACAATGTTGGGTCTATGATTACAAAAACAAACTCAATGTGAAAAACATGGAACTTGAGTCTGTGAGAGCTGAGCTAGAGCTCCTGACTGGCAAGTATCAACAAAATGAAGTAAATATAAAGAAGTTTATTACATCCAACAAGGTAGTTCAAGATGTGTGCAATGTCCAACTAGCATACAAAGAGAACAATGGGAAGGGTTTGGGATACAATCAGGTTGCCCCGCCATATAATCACAATTACTCGAGAATGCCAGACACCGAGGAAGAACTTGAAAATGAAAAACATATGGTGTATGGCAAACCTAGTGATTATACATCTGACACACGGGGGTCTGTTAAACCTGTAAATGTTAAAAATGAAGCAAAAATGTGTGAACAATACTAACGCCTTTACTTCATGTGCATAAAAAGTGTCAATTGCATATTGGACAGAAGAAGATGATGAACGATCTTGTGCTGATGACTCTTCTAATGATTCCCCTATATAATATATATTATAAGGGAGTTTCAACGGAGAACATTTAAAAAGTGGGAATTGGAAACCATGCATTTGACATGTAAAAAATCAATTTTAAAATTTTTTTTGGGAGCTTATCGTAGAAGTCTTTTTAGTAAAAAAAATCAAAATTTGAAAAAAAATTCTTCGAAAACAATACAAAAAGTTAATTTCTTTACAACAATGATTTTTTTGGTTGGAATAGCTTTTACACATTTTTATATTTAAAAAAAACTCTCAAAATTTTTTCTTCAAAAAAAATAATGTTTTGCATTTTAAATTTAATTTTTCAGATATATTTAACACGTTGAATACATTGTTACTCGGTTCTCCATATTTTTAGTGTTCTCTGTCAAACCTCACACTATATATATATATATATATATATAGAGAGAGAGAGAGAGAGACAGTGACGGAGCCAGAAACTTTTTCTTATGGTGTCGGATAACCCGGTTTATAGTAACCCAGAGTCAAACTTTTTAGATCGGTTCGGATCTAGTCGAGTCGAATCACATAATGTTTTCAACAAGTATTCGAGCATGCGCTTCACGGTGGGTCGTAGGAGGTTCATGGTGAATATTGGAGCCCACGCTTTGTGGCGAGGTCGTAGAGGTTGCGGCGAGGTCGTAGAGGTTAAACAATCAACATAGTTAAATAAACAATTTAGAGTTAAAAGTTTCATTTAACTATAATAAGGTAAATAAAAAAATGATAATATTTGTTATCTTGTATATTTTATATTAAAGGGTTACAAAGCAACATGATTAAATAACCATGTTTAGAGTTAAAAGTTAGCTATAATTATAATAAGTGAAACAAAAAAGAACTAAACCTATAAAAAGGATAAAAAAACAGATATTTGTTAAAAAAGAAAAAGATAAGTTTATTAACTTTAATAAACTTTAAGGACCGTATGATAACTCTATTAAAATTTGAGGGTCGAAACCTAAATCGCTTATAAAAAATATAATTATTATTAAACTTACCTATGGTAAATCTATTAAAATTCAAGGGTATATGTAAATCGTTTATAAAAAATTATTATAGTTTAGAGGTTTTGTGATACCTTTATTAATGTTCAGGGTTAGAAACGTAAATTAATTATTAAAAAACAATAATATTATAGCCTTATAATTATGAATTAAACTATTAAATGGCCAAACATAGATTTATTACTATTCACGTTTTGAATTGTTATAGTGTAGAATGACAACTTGCGAGAAAAAAACTTCTTTTTCATTATAACAAATCAGTGCAAGCATCATTCAGATGATCATAAAACACATCTGGTTCCGGTTAGGTTAAACAATTAAAACAAAACCAATTAGACATGTGCCTATAATGCTTATTAAACAACTGAAACAAAACAAATTAGACATGAGCTTGTAATGCTTAATAGATTAGAAAAAAGAAATTAAGCATGGACCTCTAATGATTTAAAGTATACTAATTAAATTCAAGTAACATGGCTTAATTATTGAACTATAAATTTTTTTATTATCTAATTCTTTTAGAAGAAAACAAAACAATGGTGTTGTTTGTAAAAAGACAATGGTGTCGCTAGTAAAAAAAACAATGGTATCGCTCGAATTTTTCCTATTATACGTTGTATTTGCTACACAAAATTCAATAGTGTCGGACGACACAATTGTTTAAAGTGTGGCTTCGCCACTGTATAGAGAGAGAGAGACTAATAAAGGGAGATAGACAGAGGGGAAGAGAGAGTGATAGTGAGATTATGCTGTTGATAGTGGAGTCTTGATGGGTTATTGGTTAAATGGATGAGATTCTCCTGCTGTGATGTTTAGCGAAGCAAGAAAAGGCTATATGGCAATTCACGCCCATAGTTTTCAATGGGTTTATGGTTTTTTTTAATAGCCAACAAATCAATCTCGAGCACTTTTGGGACACTTACTGGACAAACGGAGTATTCCGAGAGTAACGCGAGTAGTCCACCACTAATTCCGGGGAAAACCCAGTAACCCACCCGTCCGTAGGCACGACGGTAAATTACAAGTAAAACCCGTTTCGCTCAAGGATCGAACCCAGGTTTTCCTGGGTCTCCTATCACTGCCCACCAATGCCTCACTTTTTTTTTTTGCAACAAATGAGAATTGAATTTGAGTCTTTAAAGAATAACTCAAGTCCTTCTAGCAATTGAGCTAGAGGTCATTGGCTTTTTAGTTAAAAATCTTTAATATTAATTATTTGGAAGTTTCAAGGAGGTACCGTAAATATACATACATAATCACGTTACAAAAATTTGATTTCAAATGTTAATATTTTGATTTCAAATGTTCATGGTTGTGTGTGGTAAAACCAACGGCTTACTACCAAGCCAACAATATTAGTTTTAAATTTATATTTATTTATATAACTTTTATGAGTGGTATATTATAAATTGAGTTAGTTTTGGGGTTGGGTGTCATAGAACTTGGAACTAGAGCTTTTTATATGGATGTAAACTTTGCAGAGGTTTTTGAGCAGAGTAAAAGAGTTTTGAAAAGAAAAGCGTGAAACATTTTAAGGTTACTTTCTCTATAGTTCTAAGCCTCCCTTAATGCGTGTCACTTAATATTAGTAAAAAAATATAAAATGCATAATTTGAATTCGAAATTTAGAGGTGAACCGTATCGAAAGTCACAAATTCGTATTCAAATTTTTAAAAACCGAATTCGAACCTGAAACTCAAGTTGATTCGATTCAAATTTCAAGTTTTTAGAGTCCTGCTTGAAGACACCTCTATCTCAAGTTAACAAACAATAAGAAATATAAAAAACTTTGTAGTCAAATTAAGATTATATTTAGTTGAGTTAGCTAATCAACTCAGTTTTCTTTGTCTCGACCTGGAATCCTATCTTCACACGTGATGAGTTAAGTTACCACTTGCCATCATAAATATAATATGTATGAAGCCATGAAGGTGCATCCATGTCAGCTTTTGTCTTGGTTTCACTTTTTAGAATCTTCTTGGAAAGATGGATAGACGCCTCATTTGATTGCTTTTCAACTTCATAATTTACCCAATGCGAAGATTATAAAACTCTATAGGATATTTTATGTCCGTTGAGGTAAAGGGTGTTTGACTCATGTTCATGTGTAGACACATCTAGTGGCGGACCTTAGATTTTTTTTCAATGGGGTCCATTTTTTTCGGTGTTCAAAATTTTCATAACAAAACGTTAAAATTTTCGGGCCGGTCCTTGTTCGGGTCATAGCGAGGTTTGAACTAGATTAAAAAAAAAAAACAGGAAAAACAAGCTATTCAAGGATTGAACCCATGACCTCTTGTTGGTAAAGAGAGGGAATTACCACTACACCAGGTTTCCTTTTATTTTTATGGTGTCCACTTAATTGTATTTATGGGGTCCGTATACAATTTAATATACCGAATCTATTAATTTTTTTAAAAACATTGGGGTCCGTGGACCCCGACCCACTCTATGTGGGTCCGCCCCTCGACACATCTAAACTTCACAACCTGCAACTTTTCTAGCAATTTACAACAATGATGGTGTTATCCATGACCCATTTCATCACATCTATCCTTCTTGTTTTGATTCCTGTTGTGGCTTCATTCTCCTTTGAAGATACATATATTCGAGGCCGGACATGATCCATTAGGACGAACCGGACTATACCTGAACGGATATCTCTAATACGTCAATTCACCATAACTCCGAGGACAGACCTCCATTTAAGTGCATCTGGACGAATGACGCCATCTCACCATTATAAATACCCCATCAAGTACAAAGCCAAGGACGATTTTCTGAACCTTCGTCCTTATTTTCTCTATATACTTTCTCTCTCTACCAATACTTATCCTCACGCCGGAGGGTGGTCGCAGAGTGGCCCTCCCATCTCTGTGGCGAGCCTAACGGTTTTCTGTTTTGCAGGACGATTCTCCAGCTCGTTTACAAGATTCAAACCCTCGATTACAGGCTCCGGCCTAAACTCGATTCTTTGGTTCTTCATCCTTCAATCTGATAAATATCGGTCCACATAATCAAAATCGTGAAATAGTTACAGAAGGTGACGCAGCTTACATCTCCGATGGTGGAATCCAAGTGATGCCGGATGAAAGTGGTACCAACCAGAATCAGGCCGGACGAGCGACATTTATCAGACAGACCATTTCATCTTTGGGACAACCGGTCCGGTGAGCTAGCTAGCTTCAGTACCAATTTTACATTTGTGATTGATGCAGAAGGGCGTACAAGGTACGGCGATGGCCTCACATTCTTTCTTGCTCAGAATAACTCTGTGATGACCTCTGGTAGAGCCATGGGGCTTCCGGTCAGCTACACAACCAATGAGCCCATGAGCCGATTCATTGCAGTTGAGTTTGATACTTTCTGGAACGGTATTGATGCGAATGCCTCTGGAAATGTTACATTGAGGGATCATGTTGGTATTGACATCAATTCATTGGTTTCTGTTAGATCTCAGAAATGGTTAAGTAGTGTAACCGGTGGCGGCGTGTGCCAAGCATGGATTAGGTATGATTCAGTTTCGAGAAATCTTAATGTTTCCTTCACTGGTTATCAAAATAATACAGTCGTGCGTCAAGATTGGCTTGTTTACACGGTTGATCTCAGGAACGAGTTACCCGAATGGGTTATCTTCGGATTTTCTGCAGCCACTGGATTTCGGTTCCAAAACAAAACGTGAGATCTTGGACTTTCGATGGCTCAGATTTACAAGCTGATGAAAACAACGAAATGAAGCCTAACCCGAGTCCTGATCCATTGAATGGGAAAAAGAGGAAGTTGGGATTAGTAGTTGGATTATCGGTTCCGATTACCTTGTTAGTTGTGCTTGCATTTGTTTAGTGGAGGTGGAAGAAGGGCAGAGAAAATGTACCTAAAGATATTGCATTTGATGAAGAGATGAACTATGAATTCGAAATGGGTACCGGGGCTAAAAGATTCTCTTACCATGAATTAGCTCTGTCAACTAACCACTTCGCAGAGAAAGAGAAGCTGGGAGAGGGAGGTTTCAGTGGTGTTTATCGAGGTTTGTTAAAAGATTCAAGCACATATGTTGCAGTGAAAAGGGTGTCTACGAGTTCCAAACAAGGGATAAAGGAATACACATCGAAAGTCAAGATCATTAGCCGATTGAGACACAAAAACCTTGTGCAACTCACTGGTTGGTGCCACGAGAAACAAGAACTCCTTCTTGTTTACGAGTATATGGAAAATGGAAGCTTAGCTTCACATCTTTTCGAGGCGAAGAGTTTATTGACATGGGGCACAAGGTTCAAAATTGCCCAAGGCCTTGCTTCTTCTTTATTGTATCTGCATGAAGAATGGGAGCAATGTGTTTTGCACAGAGATATAAAATCTAGTAATGTGATGTTAGATTCGAATTTCAACGCGAAACTTGGTGATTTCGGGTTAGCTAAATTGGTTGACCATGAGAAAGGCTCGCAAACAACGATGTTAGCCGGAACCATGGGGTACATGGCTCCTGAATGTGTAGTCACTGGAAGAGCAAACAAGGAATCTGATGTGTATGGCTTTGGAGTTCTTGCCTTGGAAATAGCATGTGGATGAAAATGTATAGAGTTGAAAGCTGAAGAAAATAAACAACGGCTACTAGAATGGGTTTGGGAGCTCTACGGAAAGTCGGAAACAAGACCATTTTAGAAGCAGTCGATCCACGTCTTAAGTAGATTTTGAGGTAGAAGAAATCAAGTGTTTGATGACAACTGGGTTATGGTGCATGCACCCTGACCCAGAACTTCGCCCTTCAATAAGACAAGTGAGTCAAGTATTAAACTTTGAAACTTCATTGCCTATTCCCCCTTCAAAGATGCCACGGGCGTCTTACTTAATTCCTCTTATCTCTTCATCAGATGAAAACACGGATTCCTAAAAGCAAACAAACAATTTCTTCTTCAGCGTTCTAGCGTTCTATCGCTTTTGCACTCAATAGTCGATACAATGGTTATTAATGCATCACAAACTAAAAAGTGATGTTATTTAGGTTTATGTATGAACCGGTATTAAATGAACCGATGTGTCGTTCCATTGTACCCCCATCAACATGTATAAATACGATCAAGATCTATGGAAATTTATACTTTTTGCAAATTGCTATAGATCTTGTTTTCTTTATTCAATCTTCATTTATTTCTTATTCTTTGTCAGTGGCGGATCTTGACCTAAAACTCAGCATGGGCCGAAGTCAAGAGACCTAATAATTTTTTCCCTCTTGCTATGTTCGGGTTTTTTGTTCGGGTCAACAATCCAATTCGGGTTGGGTCAAACCAAAATGTTCGTTAAAATTATAAGAAAACATTTTTTTTTTTTGCGAAGAAACAACTATCTAAAATACTAGTGAAACTATGAAAGTACAAGAATAAACTTGATTACCTCTTTACGAAGTTATATCGTCAGTCTGGAAGGAGAAGCAAGGAAGGGATAGAAAAATGGGTCATGAGCAAAAGGTTCCAAGAACAAACCATACGTGTTGGTGCATAACTGTTAGGCCCTAGAAGTGTGAGACTGACGCATCAAATATACGCAACGAGCTATGGCTGCGAACTGAGCTTTAACGTGTTAATTTATATTAGGAATTAGAACTTTATAGGCCATTTGGGCCATGCCTAAGGCCATGTGGGTCACACAGGTCTATGGGGAGTCCATGTAGGGAAGTGGGCTTGTCTAGGGTATATAAACTAGTTTTCTTGTCATTACTAGGTTGAATACTTTAGAGAAAAACCCTAGATCAGAGAAACAGAAAGAGAGGTGCAAGAGCTTTGTACTAGACGGTTTTGCTTGCGAATGTAAGAGAATCGTGTGCAATGTTTGAAAATGATTCTTGTGTTATTTTGTTCATCTTATTTTTATTGTTTTTCTATTTTTCTTGAATCTCACCAAGTTTGGATTCCGCCCATCCTTGGTGATTGTTTAATATCGTTGTTAGATCCGTTTTGGGACTTACAAGTGGTATCAGAGCCTTTAGAACCCGTTTCTAGGCTCGTTTTGATATCAAATATTCAAGTTCTTCGAAATGTTCCGGATTCTGTGTCCAAAGTTTGCTGTGAAAATCATTAATTTCGGATCACCTGTGTTGATTTCGGATCATATTTGTTAATTTCATATAAAAGCTGTTTGAAGATTTCCTGTCTGTTGCTATTTCGGATAAATCAAAGTTTGATTTCGGATCATTCTTATGCATTTCGGATAATATTTACTGATTTTGGATAGCCATTTCGGATAGCAATTTCGGATAGCCATTTCGGATAGTCATTTCGGACAAGATCAGTGTTTCAAAAAGAGTTTTCGGATACACTGTTCCGAATTGTTGCTGAGGTTTTAGAACTGGACTACAATTTCGAATTGGACTAATTTCGGACTTCTGGACTTTTCACATTTAAAAAACATATTTCAAGGGGTGGAATTTTAATCACTCGACGTATTCGGTAATAAACGTTTTCGTGCATAGAAAATTATCCGTAAACGAACTCTCAAAACGGATTGCATGGTTTGAACGCCTTATTTTTAGGATAAAAAAATCCCGAAAAAAGGTTTTGGACATTATATATCATTGTATTTGTAATTTCGAGATGAATGTAACGCTATAATGAAAAATAGACTAGCACCCGATGAAAAGAATCTATCCCGATGAAGTGGCCAAACAGAAACCTCAAGCCTAGCAAGCTGCAGTCAATAGCCTAGCACCCCAAGCCCAAACTCAGACTGATAAACCAAAATCGCATATTGGCACGGTCAACTATCTTTTCTGTTCTAATAATTGCAGGAATAAGGTTGCATAACTTAGAGCACTTAACTCTAATATGGTTAATGATTATAAAAGTGCAATGACTCAAAGCATCAGCCTTAGGAAAAGCAACAAGTTGCTTACTGAAAAGTTTGAAGCGCAAAAGCAAGACATAGCTCAACTTCACAGAGATCTTAACCAACAACAATGTTGGGTCTATGATTACAAAAACAAACTCAATGTGAAAAACATGGAACTTGAGTCTGTGAGAGCTGAGCTAGAGCTCCTGACTGGCAAGTATCAACAAAATGAAGTAAATATAAAGAAGTTTGTTACATCCAACAAGGTAGTTCAAGATGTGTGCAATGTGCAACTAGCATACAAAGTGAACAATGGGAAGGGTTTGGGATACAATCAGGTTGCCCCGCCATATAATCACAATTACTCGAGAATGCCAGACACCGAGGAAGAACTTGAAAATGAAAAACATATGGTGTATGGCAAACCTAGTGATTATACATCTGACACACGGGGGTCTGTTAAACCTGTAAATGTTAAAAATGAAGCAAAAATGTGTGAACAATACTAATGCCTTTACTTCATGTGCATAAAAAGTGTCAATTGCATATTGGACACAAGAAGATGATGAACCATCTTGTGCTGATGACTCTTCTAATGATTCAGCTGTAGTTTCTGGTGTTTCATCCGATAAACCAGAACTCTTCGATTCTATCAAAGCTGATGAAGTGAAGACTGACATGAACAAGGGTCCTAGTACGCAAACTGAACAATCTGAACCTTCTGTTAGTGCTGTAAAGGTTCAGATCAAGCAACAAGAGCCGAAACGAGTAGATAAAAGGCAGAGGTATAAGAAGCCTCCTTATCAAGAAAGGTCACGATAGCCCAAGTCTTCAACATGCAATAATAGCTTTCAAAATGCTCGTGATTCAAAAACTGTTTTTGAACAGTAAAGGCAAAAATGAAAAAAATATACTTTTAACTGTTCTGACAAGAAGCTTTGCAAGGTGAATGATAAATCTAAACAGGAAAGAAAAATGAAGAATGGTGCTTAGAGCAACAAGACTTCTGTAAGCAGCAAATACAAGGACCCAAACTCATCTTCGTCTACAAAAGAAGTGCATAAGAATAAATCACAGAAAGGACTGGTTTGTCCTTTAGGACCTGCAAGAGCAAATCAAGCTGCTAAGAATGTCTTTCCTATGAAAAGACAAACTTGCTACAACTGTGGCATTGTAGGTCACATTTCTAGAAACTGCACACATTGTCCCTACGTATCATATTATGTGCAAAATCAGAGGGTTACACCAAAGGATAACTAGCATTCCAAGCCAATGACGGTATCATCACCTAAGCCAATAAAGAATGTGAATCCCAAGGTTAAACCATCTTATGGAGAGTGGAATGCTGCTAAAAACAAACGAAAGGCTGTCCAGGAACAAAAATCTGTTTCTAAAACTAATAAACCTGAAACAGCTAAAGTTGCTCAACCGAAGGCAACAAAAACGTTTGTTAAGCTGAAACAAATCTGGAAACCTAAATGCAAAGTAGCAGCATCACCAATCTTAGAAACAAAAGGGGACATGTGTCTAAAGGAAGTGCCTTATTTTGATGCTTCAGGAATACCCAGGACCACGATGGCCTGGGTACCAATGTCTTACTAATCTCCTTATATTTTAGGGGTAACCAAGGAAGAGCTGTTGACAATCTCTGGAATGTTGATAGCGGTTGTTCCAGGGATATAACGGGTAACATCTCACTGTTGCAAAAGTTTTATCTCTTTACAATTGACATGTTTCCTTTGGAGGAGATAAGGGAGGTAAAATAAGATCAGCGAAAAGGTACAATTTAAATTTCGTGCTAAAATTTTGATATTGATTAGTCTTCAATCTAATGATGGAATGGTAAAGCAAAAACAAGAAAAATATTTTCATTTTCTTTCGTTTATATCTTTGTACATAAGTTTTCATTATTAGGTAAATTTGCACATAAAGTGTGATGCACAAATTTAGGGGGGAAGAGTATATATGCATTGTTTTAGGGGGAGAAAATGAGAAAAATACAAAAACATTTGAAAAACAGAAAAATCCAAAAAGATTTTATTGCATCATTTGGAAATGAAATAAATGTTCGTGCTAAAGGGCTTGACCAACACATGTAAGGTGCTATAGCTGAAAAGACTAGGATCTAATGTGATATGTCGATAGGCTTGACGCTCAAAGTGATAAAAGATACTAAGTGATACGAACATAACAAACTATGTATCATGTGGGTAACATACCATCGGCGTATGATTTTATGGTCTTAAATCTTGCGTTGATAGATAGCCAACGTCTAAAGTTTCGGGTCTTTATACTCTTGAGTCATCTGGGGATATCATGGCTGTCCTTCTATTGCATCCAGACTATATGCAAACCTAGGCACAGTCAGGATATCTAAAAAGAGCCAAAGAACCCAAAAACCTTATAGGAAGAAAATCTCAAAAGGAGAGAATTCTGTGTGCTTTTAAAGCAAAATTCGTACCAAAAGGTATTTTCCTAACCCTCGTTAGACATAAATATTGGTTACTCTGCTGTACGAAAGTACTGACCTGTTCACCAATAGTCTGACGTTGAAAATCAGAAGGATGAACTCAGTATACTCACATGCTACGATGAATTGTTGTGCTTACCTTGATCGCAGGGGTATATCATGGTATGGGGTACACGGGTATTATAGCATAATATTACCTTAAGCATATCACGAATTTGAAAAATTGAAAGTTGAGCGTTAAAGTTTAAGTGGACAAACATATTGGCAATCACTTAGACCAGTCCGAGTAAGTTCGTACTGAAAAGTGTTACTTGGTCAGCCTGAGAACGATTTAATCCCATTGCAATTGCAATTGTATACTGTAACTATTGAGTTAGTCTCTTTGTTTATATGCGTTTCTGTTTATGTTCTCATTTATTTTAAAAATTAAAAAAATATAGAAAATTCAAAAATTCAAAAATAGTGTCTTGTTTTTCATAAAACAAAAAAATCCAAAAATAGAGTGTTTAAAAATTAACCATTCTTGAAGATTTAACTAATTATTAAAAGTTGAAAGAAATTTGAATTGTGAAATCAGAGTACAAGTACTTGGATGTACTAAGTGTTCATATGGTACTTTTCTCTGTTGCACAGAAATGTTTGCTTATAAATTTCTGAGAATTTTGCAGAACTTGATTTAAATCAAGAAACAGGGGTTGATGAATAATGAGATGCTGTTAGCTGCTGATAAATCATGAAGCATCACAACAATAAGATGTACCTGATTCAGAAGAACCAGATACGAGTCATCATCTGACAATGATAGTGTATTTGAAGAAGTACCTGTGAACCTGCTTGAAAGAGGCACATTGAATAAGAAAAGAGTTGCTGAGAATCCTCCTCTCGCATTATTTTTAACAAGATGTTCAAGCAGTGCTGATCGTGATCCTAATATGAAGCTAACCACAAGAGAAGAAGAAATAGACCCGGTGCTGAGAGTTCAGAAGTCAAGAAACTTCCACAACACCTACAGCATAGTGACAATCATAGACTCTGTTGAAGACGTTGCTGAATTCCTGATATGAAGATAATTTGATGCATCAGTCTAGGGGGAGATTGTTAGGCCCTAGAAGTGTGAGACTGATGCATCAAATATACGCAACGGGCTATGGTTGCTAACTGGGCTTTAACGGGTTAATTTATATTAGGAATTGGACCTTTTGTTGGTCCCGATACGGATCGTCGGACTATGATGATTTCTTGTTTCGGATGCCATAGCAAGTGTGGACTCTAAGCTACAACACAAAACAAACGAGAGAAAGTATAACACAATAAAGATTCAATGGTTAACGGTTCCGTATATTGATTTCGACAGAGTTTTGGTACAAAATACAACCATACAATAGCTCTGATAACTCTCTCTCTAAATGCAATCTTTCTCTCTTCTAGGCTGAATACTAACCTTCTGTATTTATAGGCGATACAATAGGTGAACACACGAAACAACAACATCCCACATGAAACACCATGAAATAGACACAAAGTATATTTCGTGGAACAAGATCTATAACATGAAACATATGTACTTCGTGTATTCTATTTCGTGTCTCGTATATTTCGTGAACTATGGTTCGTGTCCAACATGTTTCGTGTGTACATATTTATGTATGTTCCTATTTCGTGTAGTACTCTTAATATGCACTAATGTTTCGTGTGTGTATATACTAGCATGACATTCTGTTTCCATTTTTAATAATGATGACATCAATATTATGATGTCATTATGATGTCATGATGATGATGATGTCATTCACGTATCGTATCGTCATCACTTCCATCTCGTACGCTGAGTCGAACCAACGGAGGAACGCGATCGACTTCGGTCGTGACTTGAAAGGTCTCGAACATCACTAGTGGCATCCACACTAGGTGCATCAATAAACTCCCCTTGGATGATGCTCGTGATGTTCGACTTCACACTGTTGGATCTACAAAAACATATTCACTTGTCACAGTCAAGAAGTGCATCAACAAACTCCCCCTTGAATGTAGCTTGTAAATATTTTGACATTAAAGGCTTCAGATCCTCGTGGTGTTGATGAGAGGTCAACTGCAACTTGATTATCTTGATCATCTTGATCCACTGATTGCATCCATGTCATGTCGTCACTTCACAGCTTGTCATTTGGCACGTTCTCTTTACCTTTAGCTGGTTCGAATGCCACATCTGCACACACAACAGAGCTAAACGCGTAATGAGAACAGCCGCTAGGGATTTAATCAATCTTAGAGAATTTTTGCAGATGAAAACCTCACTAAGAGTTGATTTTAAACAATATAAACAGACGACACACATGAGACCAACTCTCAATCAACTACCAACTGACAACATTTTGAAAGTTTCAAAATTGTTCAATTTTAGGTCTTTAACTTTCAAAATTTGTCAACTTCAACAATTTATGAAGATCCGATTGTTTTCAGCTTTTAATTAGGTTTTAAGGGGGGATAGAATCGAGTTCCGACATCGGTTAATCAAAAATAACATAGAAACAAAATCTTTGTGGCTTTTAGAAAGTTTATATTAAAACACACCTAAAATCTTTTTGGTATTTTTCATTTTTCAAATGTAAGAACGGAAAACAGTAAATAAATATTTATATATATATTCTTTTTGTGAGTTTCAAGGGTAAGGGAATCATATCAATGTACGGTCATACCAAAACATACTTGTTGTTTAATTAGTTAGTATTTAGATAAGCATCCTGTGACGATTATCGATATTGTTGCCCACTTAAACTCAAAAATCAGATGTAATCATATGACTTGGGGATACGTTAAGGTATAATTTATACTTACCGACTGGTGTTCATCCACTCACGACACATTCCCGTATCAAGGTATGCACGAGAGTTCATCTTACTGGTGAGTATACCATTTATTGTCTGTTTTGACGTACAGATTGTGAGATACTCACTTATATAAGGATGAAAACATGTCCTATGAGATTAAATCACTTAATAATGAGGAACATGATTTACAGATGCATGCAGGGCACGAGAGCAAGTCCGTGAACAGGTTAGTACCATCGTACCGACAAAGAGACGAACTTGACTCTCGGATGATAGATGTGATTTATAATCGCTTATTCGGGGTGGATGTGAAATTTTTATCACTTATTGGAGGTCGTATACAGCAAGTATTATATACATGTATGTATAGTATGTACACGTATGTATGGTATCATGGAAGTTCTAGACTTACGTCCCTGTTGTTTTTGGTAAACGAAAAAACCATGATACCCAGATGATAAACGACATAAAGACCACATATCTCAGAACCTCGGCAATCTATCAAACGAAATTTCGGAAGCAAGACCATATGCCAATGAGCGGTTCCTACACGGTCTTTAGTCAATTATGTTTATATCACCCTGTACACTGTAAAATGATTGTGAGCCTACCGATACATCTTATATAGAGCTACTTATCGTTTTTCAGTTTAAGTTCGAAGAGGTTTCGACAGACCACTGATTTACTATCATTTTCTCTTTTTCTTGCTAGGAAACTCATTTATCATTTTCTATTGTTTTTGTATTTTTCTGATTTTTGGATTTACTCCCCCTAAAATTCAAAAAGTAAATTTAAACTATTAAATAACATCTTTTTGGATCTTCTCAAGAAAAATATTCACAATAACAATTTCCCGATGTGGATTAACTCATGTTTTACCTCGATGTCGTTAACCAAAATTTAATTTAATCAAAAATGATTTATCGAATTTTGGAAAAATGAGTTGGCACGTTGGTAATCGGTGTTGACGAAACAACATTGACGAGTTTCATATTGGAACAATCACGTGTGAGGTGATATTCGAGATCAATATGTTTGGCCAAGGAATGTTGTATGAAATGTTTGTAATTCGCAAGGCAGTTTAAATATTGACAAGGATAAGAGAGATTAGAAAATCAAAACTGCAATCCTGCAACTACTTCTTGCATTGCCAGGAATCTGATAGCTCTCCCAAACAGGATATCCACCCGGTGTGGACTTCAAGGTCGATTTTGTAGCTTCCATTGATGAAATCACTATCGACATTTAAGAACAGAAACCTTCGGGTTCGGCTGGTAAAAAGCAAATGAGCATGTGGGAAAGCTTGTACACATCATCGTTGGTTGGTCCATACATGATGTCTTCCACATACATTTGCACCATCAAAGGTCTTCGTCTATCTCCTTGAGAAGTAGTGTGCGGTTGTTCAATCCACGCCAAGGTATCCGCACACCCAGTTGGTTTGTTCAACAAACATAATTTCTTCAATACACCATAGAGAAATGTACACTTTCGTTGGAATCTATCCTCTTGACCCAATCAAAACCTTGAACAATCGCCGTTGTTGCACATTTTTCATCTTGTAGAAGGTTTCAACTTCAATCATCATCATTCTTTCACCATCATTCCTTCACCGGACTTTTTGTCTTCTTTTCTCTCCATCAAAGGCAATAACTCCTCCGGATGTAACATTGAATCGAAGCCTCGTGTCGCCGATCAGGTGCTGGATGCTCCACTATCAACAATCCTACGACTATCAATAGTTCCTCCTAGAACATCCTGCACACTCATTTAACGACTAGTTGGAGAGTGGGACCCAAGCCTTCGTAGATTTGGGTCGTCCAGAATCATCGAGAATTGTGACTTTAATTTCCCGATGATTTGGAATTTATTGAGCTCCCCCTGAAACAGTTTTCGATTTTGGTTTCCAAATCTGTTTTTGTTTGCCAATTTTAACATTTAATTAACAGATTGTGTTTGGACAACCTCTGATTTCAAAACATTTTCAACTTCTTTTCTTTATTTCTTTTTCTGTTTCATTTGTCGCTGTTTAACAAGATGAGGGTCATTTTTTGTTGAAACCGAATTTGTATGGTAACCGTTACCATGGGGGCATTAACTTTTTCTTTTCCCTTCGTGAGGTATGGACAGTTTCTGACAATGTGTCCATACTCACCGTATTCAAAGCATGATCTCTGCTCAACAAACCTCGGAGATGATGAACTTCGTAATCTTGAGGTACTTGGTCATACATCACAACTGTTTGTATGTTGTGTGTAGTTTTTCTGACTGTTTCTTTTCAAAATCTGGACTTGTTTAACAAAATCTGTGTTGGATTTATTTTTAAGAGATTCGATTTTCTCAGTCCCTCAGATTTCACGAAGTTCACATTCTGAACCTTCTTCTTGTTTTGGCCTTATTTGCCCTTTCCTTTTCTTTGGTTAGTGTGATTTTGCTTTCGTTGATCTGGAAGTTTTTGATTTCATGTTTTCGAACTTCGGCTTTTGGGATAGGAGCACACTGAGTTACGACAACTCTTGGGCTCGACTTTCCAAAAACTTACTGGTTGAATCCCCAAACAATTTATCAATCAAAGATTGATTTACATTTTGAATGGGAAAATCTTCGTTTGAGTAACCCTTGTCAGAACCGATCAATGTGTAAAGAAAGTTCGCGCTTTTAAAATTCTTAGTAGCTGGTTCAACAAACTTGACCATAGCAGTCACAGATAGTTTTGCTTGTGGATCACAAAGAATGTGATTCTCGAGAGGTATGTTTTCCTATTTTGTTACCATATGTGACTGCCTAGGTTTGTCCTCATTTGACTTGTCATTTGAACTATCACAATCCTCAATAATGGGAGGACTCTGATTATTCATAGACTTTGAATCATTGATCTCATCCGTTTGACTTTGACTTGAGGATGCACCCTTAGTGAACCCTAGACCGGCTGTAAATTCATCAAGATCTAAAGGAACAATGGGTTAAAAATGTGGCATATCCTCGTCATTTGGCATTTTTGTGTAGTTGTGTCTAACCGGAGGAGGACAAACCTGATAACCGACGCATTTTTAAATCACCCTTCTTCTTTTGAACATCAATGATATGATCTAAAACATATCTCGAGTTAGAGTAACTATCCAATTTAAGTTTGATTGCATCGTATTCGCATCGTGCATGGGCAAGCTCTTTCTTTGTTTCATCAATGATATTTATGTAGTTACTAATACCAATTTGCTTGTTGAGAATGGTTTTCTTAAGTTTAGAATTATCTTTCCTTAAGGTTTCAATTGTCGTTTTAAATTCCTTTTCATTTTTCTTAAGAGTTGTGTTTACCTCAATACACTTTGTCAAATCCACAATCAAACTCTGATGATGCTTCTTGGTGTGATCAAATTTACCTTCTAGTTCTAAGTATTTACCTTTTAAAACCATACATTCACAACACTTAGACCAGATAGGTTTATTGAAACTTATCTATCTGGATTGCAATCCAAGCGAGCCATGAACGCAGCACGAAAAGTAGAAGATCCAACTTCTGAGAGATGTTTTGAAAAGTCATCAGATGAACCTTCAGTTTTCTGTTCCAAAGCTGCTTCCTTGCTATCCATCGATTCAGCTTCAGCAATCAAATCATCTACCTCAGCATCAATATCCTCACTCATCTCAGTTCCAGTTCTATCTTCATCCGAACTCGAGCCTTCTTCAGTGAACTACCGCTATACCCTGAACTGTCATCATTTCTCGAGGATTCGCCATCGCTAACATTCTTTACTATTTCTGTATAGCATGCAGTTCCTCCTCCACCACTATTTCCTAATTGAACATACCAATCACAGATTTCATCAGCCTGAACAATCAACGCCCGGTTTGCATTGTTTGCAGGAACCATTGCTCTTTCATTGTTAGCTACTTGATTTCTGTTGAAAGGATACTGATTTCCTTATTGTGGGGGCTTTGTTCATTCTCTTTTAAATTGCCCCCTTTCTCTACAGTCGAAACACGTAATCTCCTTATAAAAAACATATGGATTATTCTTTTTGCTTTCCAGGCTAGTTCTTCCCGTCTTCTCTATAAAGTCTTTTGCTCTTCTCACTACACTTTCAAAGGCCCATTTAATATCAATCAACTCCATCTCCTCGTTAATAATCTATGTGTAATCTTCACTAGTTAAATTGATGTTTCCAACTTGTCCAACTACTAATCCGTAGTAGGTCCATAAAGTCTTTTGCTCTTCTCACTGCACTTTCAAAGGCCCATTTGATATCAATCAACTCCATCAACTCGTTATCTATCTATGTGTAATCTTCACTGGTTAAATTGATGTTGCCAACTTGTCCAACTACTAATCCGCAGTAGGAACTCACCAAAGTGTTTAGAAGCTCCATGTGTTCTTTGGCAAATTCTACACTAACTTTGCTGAGATTGGAGGTATCAAGACGGACTGTATTTGGGTTAGATGTTGGTCAACCATAAGGATTAGATGAACCTCCATAGAAAGCTTGTTGAGTTGCTTGATTTGGGTCTAGAAATGGTTGGGGAAAAAAGGCGGGTTGTTGTGGTAGGAAAGGGTTTGCGTTGGAAGGGGTTGGGCAAACGGGTTCGGAAGTTGCAGGTTGTGGTGGTAGGAAAGGGTTTGGGATGGAGACAAAAGCAGTTTGTAACTTGGCGTGTTGAGCGGGTTGTGAAGTTCCACTAATACTACCACCGATACCGAAATTCATTTCCGGAATTTGCGGAACTGGAATTCTTTTGGCCTTTATAATTTCTTCTTCATCTTTATTCTCTAACGTTTGAACAAATTCATAGATACTAATCGTGTTCAAAACGCCATTTTGCTTTAGGATTTCCAGAAATTGACCCCATTTTGGAGGTAGTGCATCGGCAAATCGTGAAACAATCTCTTGCGGACTCACAACTACTTGATATGAAAACATTTCGCTTAACAAGTGGTAAAATGTTTTTGTCATCTCTCCCATTGATTCGTTTTCCATAAACACGAACCCTTCGAACTCTTTCTTCAATAAATCATGTCGAGTCTTTCTCGAAGACGCATTTCCTTCTCGTCTAGCTTGTAAAGTATCCCACAAATGTCACATGTTTATTAAATTTCAATCTCAACCACACATTGTAGAAAGATCTATGGTTGGTAATGGTTCCTATGGTTTTCTCAACTAAGGGCGGTTCCTATTTACCCAATCCATATATATATAAAAAATCAATTACAACAGACCTATGTATATGATCAAACAACGAGACCTAAGTATCTTAACAAATTAGGGTACTTGTAGGTTAGGTATAATTCAAGGAAACATGTGTTTGCTAGATTGCATGAGATGCAACAGTGAGTTCATGTCCCCTCTTTTAAATATATTTTGTTTCCAAAGTTAGGGGGAGATACATGTTACAAAATGGTATAAAAGTTAGGGAATGAAATCACCATAAATCATGTGCGTATAAGTAGAAAAACACAAGAGTAGCCATTAATCACACATATAGACCGAGGAACAAAATGTGTAGATCTACTGTGTCACACCCCAACTGATGGCGGAAACATCAGAGTGAGGCGGACGAGATTGCTTGAGACTTCATAACACTAATTCTGACAAGTATTTAATAAACAAGTTTCATTTCATTGATAACAGTTGTCTAATACAATACATGGAAAATTCAAAGTACAACATTTGATGAACGTAATACACCAAATTTAAAGGATCAAAATACAATGACATATGTAATAGTCTAAGTGTGTATCTAAGCATATCCTACTAGATTCCATGTGCATCAAGATCAACAACCTGCAACATGTTTAAAAGCATAGTTCAATACAAAGTATTGGCGAGTATACAAGTTTGATACATAGCATACGTATAAAAACGATTGAAACAAATCTACATGACACACCTAGTTATCAAGATTAACGTAAAACTGGCATGCGAATAACAAGTCAACCCTCTGATTAGCGCAAGAATAAATGAATGAATAACTTAACATGACCTCACGTTCACGGGCGGTGCGTTACTCCTATAGCGCTATACATGTTAAGGGGAGGCTTGTACGAAGTTAATGACAAGTTTATCACATAAGAATCACCCAGAAACACGAATCAAGTATAACGTATTAGTATGCATGTATTGGATTGTTTGTGTGATTGCATAAAAGTATAAGTCATTATGTAAGTTGAATAAGTAAACATATTGCACCCAAAAGTGTAAAATGAAAAAGGGTGTTCGAGTATACTCATGGTTTGCGTAGAAATTTCCACTTAGTGAGTTTGATGAGTCTTGAGTTGTTGGAATACCGAAGTTACCAATTTTGGTTCTTGAACTTTTTGCCCAAAGTTGAAAATATTGGAGATTTCAGAGAGTTTGGAAGTAATTTGGAGGTGGTGCAAGTGTTTGGAAGGTGTTAGGGTTGGTATTTATAAGAGGGTTAAGTAGTTGGGGTTTTAATGAAGGTGGTTGGGAGTTAGGAGTGGTATTAAATGAGTTGGTTTGAGGTTAGAAGGTGGGTTTGGGGTATTAAATGAGTTGGTTGGAAGTTAGGACATTAAAGAAAGTGGTTGGAGAGATGAAAAGTTTCATTTTTAGTCCTTGCACTTATATTGTTGGTTATTTTATGCTATAAAGGTGTATGCAAGTATTTTATAAGTATGATACATGTATTAATGTGATTCCGAGAAAATATAATCTTGATGTATGTCTCGGTTTTAAATTAAAATGTGTATTTCGCGACTGATTACATATTATGCATGTATGATTAAACAAGGTTGATATAAAAATACAATTTCCATTATGATCAAAGTCTCGAAATTACAAGGATTGAAATAAAGTAAAATACAAGTTTCTAAAAATAAAAATGTGAATGCAACTTTCTAAATATGGAAAGTACAGAAAATGCGGAGCGTTACAGTCTCCCTTACTTTAGGAAATTTCGTCTCGAAATTTATTCAAGAGGGAGACTTTAGAAAAAGGAATTTTGGGTAAAACGGTTGGCTAAAATCGCAATTTTGAAGTTTAAAGTCTACGTGAAGTTCATGTATAAGTGTGTTAAAAATGCATGGAAATTTTGAGGGATGAAAAGGTGTAGGTTTGTAAAAGTAGTTCGTTTGACTAAGGTGATTTGAGGCACCCATCGTAAGTAAAACGTGCATGTATGTGTAGGAAAGTGAGTTTGACCAAGTTGAATAAACCGATGGGAGAAGTATTTTAAAAGGATGTTACCTAAGAAGAAAAGTTTTCGTATAAAATAGAATATATTTTGATGAAAAGTGCGGCCCGCACCGTAGGTTGTAAGAAAAGTTTTATGGATTTTAAGGCGTATTAGTAGAATCACATGTTTGTAGAAAATTACTTATTTGTGGAAAAACTTGAATGGTAGGATTTATGTTTTCAAAAAGGCTTTGGTAGTAATGGGCCAACTACGTACAGTTTGGGCCTAATAAAGTATGGAGGGTAGCCTTAAAAGTAGATAAGTGTTTTAAGGGATGGAATGTTAGGTCGATTTATTGTGAATAAGGTTTGGCTAAAATGTCTAAAGAATAATTAGGAATAATCGTGGTACGAGAGTGAATGAACAATTTGGTAGATGAATACAAGGGTAGGAATGGTATGATTATCGGATATAATGCGAATATGAAGTGTTGAGAAATGCTAGTGATAGTTGTAGCTGTTGCGGCTAACGATTATGAGGATGAGCTTTCATCATGGATAATCGGACATCGCGCATTTAGCAATGCGTTTATGAGTTACTAAAGTTTGTTTAATCTCGTTTAAATAAGGTTTGGGAAAACATAGAATTTCTCATGGCACGTCTTATGAAAGTTTGGTAATATGGTAAAAACACTTATAATTAGGATGTACCAGCAGCGTATCCACCATGTTCTAACCATGTTACTTCTATTTCGTAATTCAGTGTCATGTTACGTTCCTTGTCTTACGATACCAGTAGAACACCCTATGGTTTTCATGCTCCTACCACTATAATCCCGTGTGCACCCACGATTATGTTGGTCATTGCATGATCCGCATAGTTTGTACTAGTAGTGTATGAGTCAGGGTATGCAGTAACATCAAAAGTGAGTATGTGTGCGTGTGATAGCGTATGAAAATCAAGCATGTAAGTAAGATTTTGTTTAAGTATGTATGTGACCAACGTAAGAGAACCACTCGGGTTATGCTCACATATAGGTTCGAATGTATGAGTAACAGTATGAGTATGAGTATTGATCGAAGTATCGCCCTCCGGTTAAAGATAATATTTATAAGCCCTATTTACCCTTAACAAATAGCTAGTGGTAGCAAGGGGTCGAACCATGAAGAGTATGTGGTTTGCGAATGGATTTGGATTGAATTAGAACAAATGCCACAAATTATGAAGCTTGCTATCTTGTTTTTTTGTGTATTTTTATTTGATTGAAAAGATGTGAATTAAACTTACTAAAGTAATTGAGTTGATAACTACGAATGATTAACAATTGCAAAAAATGTTATTAAAGGTTTAAACAAGAGAGAGAAAACAAGGCTCACACTCGGTTCGGTAATTGCAATCCTAGGGTTCTTACATGTTTTAAATTTGATTTACTTGAATATGTTATTAACGGATTTCTATCATCAAAGCTTAGGTGCCAATTGCTATCAACGCATATCATGGACCACAATGCACTTCGTTACTTCAGACAAGTAAAACCTTTTGAATGACAAGGCATAATTGCACAAACTTGTTTCGCAAAGTCAAATTTCATAACTCACTCGACAATTCACAAATATAGTTCAAATGCAAGACAATTGTCAATCAATTCAAATACAATTCAAGTTGTCACAAAATCAAACTAAAACATTGTTCAAACCCTAGACTTACAATAACCTACACCGGCGTGAAACCTCCAAGAAATTAGCCACGCATGATCAAAAAGACGTGATCACCGGATGTTGGAAAATTGTTCTTGATCATCTTGATGCTTGGAGATAGTGAATGATGGTGACTAGGGTTGTGATGAGTGATGGTGGTGAGAGGATTGAAAGATGATGGTAATGGTGATGAACTAGGGTTTCGATTCTGTTTAATCGGATGATCGATTGGTGTCTTGATGGAATGGAGATGATGTTGGTTGGTGAGAGAGGCTCCAAGATCAATTCAAACCTCTAGTCAATGTGTAACTGCCGAATATTCATGACTGAGATGTTTTTAGATCATTCAAACACCCAAAGAAGCAAAGTTACACGTCGTCAACATTGGGAGGCCGTCACCGACGGCCTGAAGCCCCGTCGACGACGGTTCGTGTTTTGTTTAATTGTGGCCGACGGCCTATACCGCTGTCTACGGTTGACCCGTTTCGCGTCCCGGTGGTCCGATTTTCACTCCGGTGACCCGTAAAGCTCCCGAAAAGCTCCTTAAACTTCATTAAACCCGCAAAAGACAAATATAATTAAAAGTAGGCTATTCGAGATAAAAACTCATATAAAAACATGAAGTTACACAACTACGAACATCGGTTTTCGACCACGTATCACATCCCCACACTTATCTTTTGCTTGCCCTCAAGCAAATCTGTTTTTCACTTTCACGTGGGTCGAACAACGAATACATTCCCCATTCCTGAGATGAAGGTTAAGGTCAATTGT
This sequence comes from Helianthus annuus, assembly GCF_002127325.2. NCBI lineage: Eukaryota > Viridiplantae > Streptophyta > Magnoliopsida > Asterales > Asteraceae > Helianthus > Helianthus annuus. The sequence goes on from NC_035435.2 coordinate 114,084,860, forward strand.
CATACAAAAGTTAAAACTCTTTTACAATTTTCAACATATTTAACGGTCAAGTGAATAATCATATAAAACAATGGTTATCCAAGATTAACCCGCCCGCGAAACCAACAATTCATGCACATCCCTCATAATGTTCTCTCCACTCGGTTTATAAATTGGCTAATATTTATAATGTATTAGCACTTCAACAATTAATCGCTCAAAACCGATTAGAACACGTACCCGCATAGGCTTGCAACTCAATTATTCTCCACCACCGAACACGAATACCAAACACAAGCCATAAGGTCTTTGAATGGGTTGTATCGGGTCTAGGCTAAGGGTAGGAAATAGGATATTTTAAAGTAGCTAAGGTGATGAAAATTCGAGTTTTTTTATTACAAAAGACTACTCTAAACAAAACTAAACTATAAACATCACTACAAGGCAACAACTTTAGCCTTTTATCCAATAACTACTAGCTTCATGTTTTTGTTCTTTTCTCAATGATTTTCTATTATTTTTCGCAACATTTTCTGTTTTTTTAGACAATCAAATACAATTATACAAACTCAACTCCTATAATCGAACTTCCATCACACGGGTTTAAAAGAAAAAGGTTTAAGGTTGTGGGCTATAGGGTGGTCAAACGAAAGGATTAGGCTCAAAGTTGGCTACTAGGGGATGATTTTTGGGTAAGGATATATAAATGGTGTAAAAGGAAATGGGTTACCTAATGCCTTAATCATTCTCGTGCTTGTATTCGTTCTATGGTCTCAAACGTATCAAAAGTTGCAAGTTCTACAAGACATGACTAATGGTCCACTCAAACGAAGAAACATAAGCATGTGCTCTATAATGTAAAAGTGGCTCAAAACCTCACATATGTAAAGGGTATGATATGTGATATGCATAAAATGCTAGTTTCTTAAGCGGATTATTCCCAAATAACCACCCGCTAAATACCCGTCATGCTATTAATTTGAACTTGACCATGACAAAAGACCAAAGGGGTTGTGCCATCCCTCGTTGACTTAGTTACTTATGCTTTAAGATCGCTTTCGAGACAAGATATTTCTGAAAAATATTTCAAATTTTCCCCCATCCCCAAACTTGAGGTAAACATTGTCCTTAATGTGTAGTGTTTAAATGAATGGGTCAAAATCAAACACTTTTACTACTCCCCCATCCCCACACTTGAGATAAACATTGTCCTCAATGTGTAAGAACTAGAGTTTTAAAACACCAAGGGATGTGACACGGCTAACTTCCCAAAAATTTCACCCCGGAAAAATAACATACAATTATAATCCACTTACTACTAATCTAAGAATCACGGTACAAAGAACGCATGCACCTGATTTTTGTCGCTGGATGCTCAGATATTTTTCTTCTCTTCATAAAAACGGTTGTCCCGCGAACATGTTGTACCTACAAATCTTAACCCTTGTGTAGAAGCATGCTTCTCACAACCATTGAAATTTGTTAGGTTTTTAGTTCTACCATTTTATGAAAGTTTACCAAATCATGCGTTAAATTACCTTGATTTTTGTGGAAAAATAGTTTACAACAATAACAATCCTAACTCACTTTCGTAGGAATCACAGTTGAATTTAGCTTATGCAACAAGCTTTTTTAAACACCCAATAGCTTGGGAGGACGAGAGGTCTCGTGAGGGTTATATAGGGAACACACCCACAATGTTCATTAAACTAGGCAAAAAGAAATAATAACGAAATAGAAATAAAGAAAACCAAAATATACAACAACAACACAAAACATACCTTGCACTCACCGCTGATATCTCTCGTTGGGGTCAACTGGCGGGTTTGGCTGGTACGGATAACCAGTGAAGGCCTCAAACATCTCCCTGTAGTTATCGAGGGGGCCCGACTCTCCTTGGAGTGGCGGCTGGTATGGTATTGGAATGAAGCTGGACCCAACTGCCTCGGGCCAGTGAGGGGATGGATCGGATGGGCCTCGTGGAACGGGGAGGTTGGGGTAATCGGTCCACCCCGAGTGTTCGGCATAAGGAAGGCTGACTTCATAGTCTCTCTGATGTCGCTCCTGATCGTGGAAGACCTTGGCGTAATTAATAGCCATTTGGTTAGAAACGTATAAAGCGCTCCATTGGCGTCGTTCCAATTCTATTTGTTCGTTTTGACGCCTCTCCTTATTTTCCTCCCATGCCCGTCTTCGGGCCATATCTTCCTCCTACAATTGTAACAAGCGTTCCATTTGTGACCTTTGGAGCGCTTGTTTCAATTGCTGCTCTTCCATATGTTTTTCCTTCCTCTCACGATGGACTGCTTGGAGAGCCCACTGTTCTTGCATCTGGCCCCCAAGCATCTCTTCCCATGCTTTCCTTCTCACCTCATATTCCCTTCCTTCTCCTATACATGCAGACACGTTATCATAAACCGCTTGTTGCCCGCGGTTAAAATCCTTGTACGACGGCCCCTTTCTTTGATTCACAAAATTTGCTACATCGGCAGAAATTTCCCGATGTTGCCGCCTGTACCTCTGTCTTGGTCCCCGTGGACCGGAAGTCTCAGTCTCATCCTCCATGTCAACCATATCCTCATCATCATCACCCTCTTCAGCCTCGCTCGGATCAGTGTACCTATAACTGTTTCCTTGATCATCCTCCACAGTATGAAGATGACCAAAGACTTTAACTGTGATATTCCAATGCCGCTTCATCGAAGCAAGGTTAAACTGATTAATGAGTTTAGAAACCCACAACGATTCTTGGGGCAACGCGTTTTGCTGCAAAATTATTGCGCTGATTAACCGCACGTAGGGGATCATCTCCCGTTTGAATGACTCCCTTGTGTCCCATGTGTTTATCATCACGATTTGACGCCATGATAGCCTTGGTGTCCCATACAACAATGAATGTAAGACCCGGCAGTCGGGTGCCTTCACTGTCCCTCGGTCTCCGAACCACACCATTACATTTTCCAACGAAATGCCTTGTAATTTTTTACCCTCCAAGGATAAATCATTCCTAGATTCCCCCGCACCCCCAGAACCTGGCAATACCGACGCTAGCATTTGATCTGGATCGGCAGTGTTTGTTTTGTTATCCAAAAAATGATCATAGTCATAATAATCATATGCTTCAACCCCCCAATGAATCAAATCTCGCGATGGCATTCATGTGCTCAAACGACGTAATTATTTGATTCTTGCCAATGTTGCCAATTAACTGCCACGTAGGAGCCAGCCCATCTGAATTTTCGAACCTTAAAGTTGACAACCATTCACAAACCGCAGCCAAATAGACTCGTGTGGTGATATCCTCACACCAATCTAGTACTCGTTCCCATCCAATCTTCTCAAACCTTTGAGTATGCCAATTATGCGGAATTCCTCGACATTCACCGCACGTTCACATACTACTCTATCGGGTACAGCCTTTGAAACATCCGTGATCATTTTCATCTTCCACATCTTTGCCTCTAACCTTTTGTTGTTATACCGGGAAAGAGCCTTCTTCTTTTCGTCTTTCCATGCTGAGGCTGACCGACTATTCTTGAACTCTTCCCAATCCCAATCCTGTCGATAGAGTTGCCCATCATCTTCTTCCACATTGCTTAACTGTTCCTAGTGTCTTTGATAATGTCCCGAGCCTGAACCGGCTCCAGAAGATGAACCTTGTCCGGAAGTTTTTGATCTCTTTCTTCCTCCGAACATAGCTACAATCAAAAGACAAAAGAATAATTAGCACACCCAAATCTTCAAACAATCTCAAACATTGAACATAATCTATGATGTTGAGTTTCAATCAATAACTAGATGCAACATCGCCTTTTTAAACTTCCAAAGTCACACATTTTATCATCTACATATCAATTTTAACATGTTTATTCATAAAATTTCTCAAAGTTTCATGGTTTCAAAAATATTCAACATCACAACTATGCTCAATCATGCAACTAATTAGTGTAATCACATCACTAAGACTAAAGCATGTTCAAATCCCACCCAAATCAAGAATCATCCTTAAATTTATGCTAAAGTATCATACATTATGATAAACAACCTACTATTAAACAAAAAGCTTAAAAATTCAGAAGAAATCAACACTTCATATGATAATCATACATAAATTGAATGAAATTCCATACCTTTGATGTAGATGAACAAGAAAATCTAAGAAAAAGTGCAAAGCAAGAAACTGGATGAACACGTTTCAAAAACCCGAATTTTTGACTTCAGAAATCTTGCAAACCAGCAAGAATTAATGAAAACCGTTTTGGGGGTTTTGTTCCTCTCGAAAAAAATACACGAAATAGGCTCAAGAATCAGTGGATTTGGTGGATATTTGAAGAAGTTATGGAAGGTTGAAGATTAGGCTTCTTGGTGGGAGGTTTGGGGAATATGAAGATGCAAGAGAGAGAAACGTGGAAGTTGAACTAATTTGATGATGTTTTCTGGATGTTTTAGGAGAGTGTGGGGGTTTTCGGGTCACATGTGTGGTTAATATGAGGTTCGGGTCTTGTTTTTATGGGTTCTAAGGCGTTTAAATTCGAACTCATGAGGTAAAACACGCAACTGGATCGGAACAAATTGGGAGGTCCGTCGGCGACGGACCTTACCACCGTCGGCGACGGTGCTTGGAAATGTCAGGGGTGGGCGACGGCCTATTTTGCTGTCTACAGACGAAAATGGGCGACAGACGTTTTTAAGGTGCCGTAGGCGACGGTATTTCACCCCGTCGGCGACGGCACACGGGTAATCAACTTTTTATTTTTTTCAATTTTTATGTTTTTTTAATGGAAAATATGAGGAAATTATGAGAATTTAATAAAAGGACTATATACATATAAAATTCCTAAAAATTATTAAAAATCTTTTTGTAAACTTTTATAAGTTAAAATTTAGAAATACAAAACCGTTTACGGTTCTACCACCCCCCCCCCTAAAAAAAGTCGTGTATTGTCCCTAATACACACAAATAAGTCTAAAAACATACCTTTTGTCTTCAAGACCCGTTCATGATATCCGGACTTCATACAATCAAGAGGGTTAGTACAAAACGAGAACGATTAACATAAAAATACTCACACAATTAAATAAATTTTACATAACTTTACAAAACTCATTACCGGTCCTTTCAGTTGACCTCATAAGTTGGCACACTTACCACGAAGTTCACCAACTCCACATTCTCATCCTTTTTATCATTGTTACCGTCAAGGAACGGTTTAAGGCGATGCCTATTAACCGTTTGCTTCGACCCATCCTTAGGGTCCTTGATTGTAACATCTCCAAGTTTCCCGACACGTGTAATCACGTACGGGCCCATCCATTTGCTCTTGAGCTTACCAGGAAAGTATTGAAGCCGTGAATTGTAAAGCCAAACCTTTTGACCCACCTTGAACTCTTTCGGCTTCAATTTCGCGTCATGTGCCCTCTTCATATCATCCTTGTATTTCGAGGCGCACTCATACGCTTCTTCCCGAAGCTCCTCCAACTCGCAAAGCTTTAATTTTCGCTTCTTTCCAGCATCATCATATTTCATGTTAACCTCTTTGATAGCCCACCAAGCACGATGCACAAGTTCAACCGGTAAATGACAATTCGCCCATAAACTAAGCGATAAGGTGTAGTTCCAATAGGTGTTTTATGAGTCGTTCTATAAGCCCATAAAGCATCATTCAACTTCGTCGACCAATCCTTTCGGTCCGGTCGAATGGTCTTTTGCAAAATTTCTTTTATTTGCCTATTTGAAACTTCCACATGACCACTTGTTTGTGGGTGGTAAGGGGTAGCAATCCGATGGTCAACACCATACTGTTTCAAAAGTTTGCCAAAGTTAAAATTCTTAAAGTGAGATCCGCCATCACTAATGATCACTCGGGGAATCCCAAATCTAGAAATTATGTTTGTTTGTACAAAATTGCAAACAACGGTATGGTCATTCGTCTTGGTGGCAATCGCTTCAACCCACTTGGATACATAATCGACCGCCACCAAGATGTATAAGTTGCCATGCGAATTAGGGAACGGGCCCATGAAATCGATCCCCCACACATCAAAAATATCTACAATGAGGATCGGTTGCATAGGCATTTCATCCCTTTTAGAAATACCCCCTAACTTTTGACACTCAACACAATTTTTAGCGAAATTAAAAGCATCCTTGAAAATAGTCGGCCAATAAAGACCGCTATTGAGCACTTTGTGCCCGGTTTTGTGACCACTGAAATGGCCCCCATAAGAAATTGAATGCAAGTGCGTCAAGACACTAGGAATCTCCTCGTCAGGTATGCATCTTCGAACGACTTGATCCGGACATATCTTGAATAAGTCCGGTTCTTCCAACGTGTAGTACTTGATTTGAGAAAGGAAGTGCAACCTCTTCCTTCTATCCCAATGAGCCGGCAAGTCACCTGTGACCAAATAATTAACAATATTAGCATACCATGATAATATTGAAACTTTTAGAATTTGCTCATCTGGGAAGTTCTGTTAATCTCTTCACGGGAAGAATCCTCCTCCACAACCAATCGAGTCAAGTGGTCTGCAACCACATTCTCACTCCCTTTCTTGTCCCGAATTTCCAAATCAAATTCTTGTTGCAAGAGAACCTATCGGATTAATCTCGGCTTTGCATCCTTCTTGTCCATGAGATACCTAATTGCAGAATGGTCAGAATATACAATGACTTTAGTACCCCATATATAAGCACGAAATTTATCCAACGCATATACCACCGCAAGAATCTCTTTCTCGGTAGTTGTGTAATTTAATTGTGCATCCGAGAGAGTCTTACTTGCGTAGTAAATGACAACCGGTTTCTTGTCCACCCGTCGACCCAATACGGCCCCCACCGCATAATCACTTGCATCACACATGATTTCGAATGGTAAAGACCAATTCGGTGACCGCAAGATTGGGGCCTCAACCAACTTTTGCTTCAAAATGTTAAAAGCGGTTTGGCAATATTTATCAAAATCAAACGGTTTATCTTTTAACAATAAATTACATAGGGGTTTTGTTATATCACTAAAGCTTTTTATAAACCGCTTATAAAACCCCGCATTTCCCAAGAACGACCTAATACCCTTAACACTTGTGGGATAAGGCAAAGTGGATATGACTTGCACTATTGCTCTATCCACCTCGATCCCGCGACTCGAGACGACATGCCCCAACACAATCCCTTCTTGAACCATAAAATGGCTCTTTTCCCAACTCAAAACTAGATTTTTCTCAACACATCTTTTTAAAACTTTTTCGAGTTGATCAAGGCATGTATCAAATGATGACCCAAATATTGAGAAATCATCCATGAAGATTTCCAAAGACTCCCCCACCATATCTGAAAAGATACTCATCATACACCTTTGGAAGGTGGCGGGGGCATTACAAAGTCCAAAGGGCATTCGCCTAAATGCGAAGGTACCGTATGGACAAGTAAAGGTAGTCTTTACTTGGTCTTCCGGATGTATAGCAATTTGATTGAATCCTAAATAGCCATCCAGAAAACAATAAAATTTTTGTCCGGCCAATTTCTCAACAATTTGGTAAATAAATGGAAAAGGGAAATGATCCTTAGAAGTTGCAGCATTTAACTTCCTATAGTCAATACAAATACGCCACTCGGTTACCGGCCGAGTGGCGACCTCTTCACCTGCGTCATTTGTGACGACTTGAATGCCCGCTTTCTTAGGAACTGTTTGTGTCGGGCTTACCCATTGGCTATCCAAAATAGGGTATATGATACCCGCATCTAGCCACTTCAATACCTCCTTCTTAACCACTTCTCGCATGTTCAGATTTAGTCTCCGTTGTGTGTCGCGAGAAAGATTAATGTCGTCTTCTGTGATGATCTTGTGCATCACCACCGAGGGACTAATTCCCTTCAAATCCACAATAGTCCACCCGATAGCGGCTCTATGAGTGACCAACACTTTCATCAACTTCTCTTCTTACTCTCCGGTCAAATTAGATGCAATGATGACCGGAAGCGTGTTACCTTCACCCACGTAAGCATACTTAAGATGCTTGGGTAGCGCCTTCAATTCTACAACCGGAGGTTCTTACAATGACGGTTAAGTGGGTCTTCCTTCCCTTGCCGCCATGACCTCCGGAAGACTTTCCACTTGATGTATCCAAAGTGGGTCTTCCTTCCCTTGCCGCCATGGCCTCCATCTTTTTCACCTCTTCATCTATGCCACGATTTGTTTCCCTTTGCAACATGTCAAACACAAAACACTCCTCTATTGTGCTTTCCTCTTCGACATTAATGTCGCATAGAGGTATGCACTCGTCAACAATGTCCGCCATATAGCATTCACCGCCAACTAGAGGATCCGACAATCCTGAAAAGACATTTAACCGTAACCGACGGTTACCAAAAGTCATGTCGACCATGCCCGACTTGCAATTAATTTGGGCATTCGATGTTGCCAAAAATGGTCGACCTAGGATCACCGTTGGTTGCTTGGTTCAGTCCAAAGAAATATAATCTAATACAAGAAAGTCCATCAGATAGTAAAAGTCCTCGACCTTGACTATTACATCCATGACTATCCCACGGGGTAGTTTAGGGGTCAAGTCGGCTAACACCACGGTGGTGTTAGACGCTTGAAGTGGACCAAAATCATATTGGTCATATAAACTACCCGGCAAGATACTCACACTTGCTCCAAGATCCAAAAGTGCCTGGGTCATTTTAAATTCACCGACTTGTATTGAAATAATGGGCGCCCCCGGATCTTGAAGTTTTGGTAGAGGTGCACCCGAAAGAATCGAACTGACATTTTCAGTTAAATCAAGTTTCTTAGGAAACTTGTGAGTTCGCTTTTGGGTGCATAAATCTTTCAAGTACTTAGCATATGAGGGTACTTGCTTAATTGCGTCTAAAAATTTCCCACATCTCTTCTTGTTGTGGGCCTCGTTTATTTACCACTTTCTTAGATGGTCCCAACAAAGCTTCGGGATAAGGGGCGATATTAACCTCCACACCCTTGTCCTTAGCTTTTGGGACGAGGACGGTCACAACGGGCGTATTATTATTAATTTTAACATCATTTTTTTGACCCGTTTGACCGCCACTAACTTCATCATCACTAGTATCTTCCACCACCCCTTCAACAAACTTGGGTGGTGGTGGCTCAACACCATTATCTATCACTCGACCCCTACATAATGAAATTTTATTAATTGGTACCTCGTTTGTGTTCTTCGAGTTTGACCCTTGATGCTTAGGGTTCACTTTGGTGTCACTTGGAAGTCTTCCTCCACTTCCACGAATTTGAGCCATCTCTTGCGCAAGTTGCCCCACTTGCTTCTCCAACGCCTTACGGGATTTATCTCGTACCTCAAACTCTTTCTTCATCTCTTGATTTGAATGGTTGATAGCATTCATAATAGCATCAAGTTTAGAGTTTAGTGAATCGTCACCTTGAGAGTTTGAAGCACCAGCCCCATTTCCACTTTGGTTGTAACCACGTTGATAATTGCTTTCACGGTTTTGATACCCTTGGTTACCCCCTTGATTGTAATTCCTTTGGTAACCCCCCTGGTTTCTACCTTGACGATTGTTATAAGAAGAACCACCTTGACGACCTTAACTGCCCGATTAAAAATTCGGGTTCATTTGATTCGAGGCATTACCATACCGGAAGTTAGGATGATTTCTCAAACCTGGATGGTAAACCTCCTCGGTGTAATCACCCGATCCCGTTTGACATTGATCGGTCCTATGGCCAATCTCCCCACAATCGTCACACACCGCGAATTGTACCGCATTCACCTTCTTCTTTTTCATACGAGCTATCTCCCGTTCTAAAGTAGAAATTCGATCCTTAGAATCAAGATCGGGAAGTGACCGGGAAACAGGATGTTTCTTAGCTCTATCGACCGTTTCCTTTTCCATTGACCGCTTGCTCATCCGCTCGAGAAATTCCCAATCATCCTCTTCATGATTGCTCAATAGAGTTTCGTTGCTCGTTGACTCAAGGCGATTCCATGTCTCATCGTCTAATCCTCTCACAAAACATTTAACCAACTCCCACTTTTCGATTTGATGGTGTGGGCATTTCCGAATCAATTCTTTGTATCGAGTGAAAGCTTCATGCAACGGTTCACTCGATAGTTGCCGAAACGACCTTATATCATCCCGCGCATCATCAGTCTTCGCCATTGAGTAGTACTCGTCAAGAAATACTTGTTGCATCTCGCCCCATGTCTGAATACTATTTGCCGAAAGTGTAAGAAACCATTGCTTCGCTTTATCTTTTAGCAAAAACTGAAATAATCAAAGCTTGACTTCCTCCAATGCAAAATTATGCCCCCCGATAAGTGCTACAAATGGAGGAAAACTCCGCCAAATGAGTGTACGGTTCATCATTAGACCTCCCATTGAAATGGGGAAGTATATTGATGTAGTGAGGCTTGCAATCGAACATCCTTCTTTCACACACTATTAGGGAGTCGTTATCGGTAACCACCGGCCTAAAACGGTCATTTACACCTCGTGGTGGTTGTTAACGACGATGTGGACCGTTAACTTCTTGATCGACCAACCTTCGATTATCCCTTCTATCACCTCCCCTATCACCTCTTCGGTTTCCACCTTAATTACCTCTTTGATTACCTCCTTCCACGAAACGAGGAATCCGGTTAGGGTTAGCATTGTTGTTTTAAAACCCATCATTCTGGTTCCTTTGGTTGTTGTTTCGTGGTTGGCGGTTGTTTTCGTAACCGTCATTTCTCACACTCCCGTACCCGTAGTCATCGTTCCCCACAAAATTGGCGTTTTAGTAGCCAAACTCATCATCTTCAAAACCTCTATCATTGTAGACGTTACCCCTATTCACATACCCCCAATCTTCATCATCAACCCTATCATCATAATTACCCCCATCATCCGAATATTCCGTATGAACACTCACATGTTCCGGCGATTGGTAACCGGGAACACTAAACTGCTCATCATCGAGAATGGCGTTTCTCAAATCATCTATATTAAAGAACAGGTCTTCATTCGCGGGATTGCCACGATCTCGATTGCCTCTACGGTCGGAATTGACATTCCGGTCATCAAGGTGAATGGGTAGGGAATTTTGTCGGTGAAGGTTTTGTTGTTAGGGTTTTCTTTGGGTGTTATTGGGATTTTGGTTTCGGAAAGGTGGTGTGGGTGGTCTAGAGTTGTTATTACCACCCGGTTGCTCTTGAGGTATAGGTTGGACATTTTGGGCGGGATTGAAGTTGCTTCGGTATTGGAATTGGTTCGGATTTTGGTTTTGGTTGAGGTTTCGATTTGAATTTTGGTTTGCCATTGAATCGGCTTCAATGGTTGGTGTGAATTGTGGTGATTGAGTGGTTTGATTAGAAGCAAGAGTTGCTTCTAACCGGCTAACTAAGTTTCTTCTTGCTACTCTTTCGATTTCCGGTTCGTAAACCAACAGTGAAGTCCTCCCGGAGTTCTGCATATGCATACACTACCTGTAACCTGCACAAGTAACACACCCCGCGTAACAAGGAAAAAGACAAAGTACAAGAAGAGAAACTGTGCAATTTAAATAGTTAATCACGTAAATTCAAACAATATCCAAACACAAAGCACACGCACTCCCCGTCAACGGCGCCAAAATTTGATCGAAGTGTCGCCCTCCGGTCAAAGATAATATTTATAAGCCCTATTTACCCTTAACAAATAACTAGTGGTAGCAAGGGGTCGAACCACAAAAAGTATGTGGTATGTGAATGGATTTGGATTGAATTAGAATAAATGCCACAAATTATGAAGCTTGCTATCTTCTTTTTTTTGTGTATTTTTATTTGATTGAAAAGATGTGAATTAAACTTACTAAAGTAATTGAGTTGATAACTACGAATGATTAAGAATTGCAAAAAATGTAATTAAACGTTTAAACAAGATAGAGAAAACAAGGCTCACACTCGGTTCGGTAATTGCAATCCTAGGGTTCTTACACGTTTTAAATTTGATTTAATTGAATATGTTATTAACGGATTTCTATCATCAAAGCTTAGGTGTCAATTGCTATCAACGCATATCACGGACCACAATGCATGTTGGACCGTTCTATGACCCTGAAAAGTCAGTCAAGATAGTTCATCTCCAAATACAAAGGCGGAATCAATGCACATGAAGTTACACAGCTTTTCCTCTCTAATTTCTTCTCTATTGATGCTTTCTGATTACAATTTGACAGAGTTTCGTTACCACAAGCATGACCAGGTTTCGCTCTAAAGGTTACAAATGAAGACACACACTAGGTATATATAGGTTGACAGATTTCGCTCATATGGCATGTCCTATGAGCGAAACCCTGTGTGATCATAAGAGCGAAACCCCCAAGAACCTAAGAGCGAAACCCCCTAAGTCCTAATAAGCGAAACCTATACTAAACTGTACATAAAAGCGAAACCTATACATTAAACCTAATTTTGACTTTCAAGCTCCTTTATTGACTTATCTTGACCTAAGACTCAATGTATACGTAGTCAACAGACATTCCATGCACCAACATACTCCCCCTTGGATGTTGACGAAGTTTTCAGCTCCGAGTCTTCTGTCTTGGTCTTTTCTCCAACTCTGTCTTTACATCATAAGCACTCTATCTTCACAGGTTCAGGATCACATCCTGGCTCTAACTTCCATCTTCCCTTTGACTTGTTGATCCAAACTCCCCCTTTCACAGACTCCCCCTCTCAGTATACTGGAATCCGAGATCTTGATCTGGTTCAAGCTTTGACAATTAGCTTCCATGGGAATGATGAAGTTCAAAATCTGTGTCTCAAACATCAATCATTACAAATTATCTTTTTACAATACCACACATACAATCAGTACTAGAAATCCACTCAAGTATTCAAGTCCAAGTTAATGACCCTGATTACTCAACTAATCTACCAAGTCCAATTTAATGACCTTGGTTGATCTTTTGACAAAATAGACTGATTTTAAAAACAACACTTTTTCACTTTTTCTGAGAATAACAAGCATCAAATTAATGAACTTGTTTTAACTTTGTAATAACTCAAACTTCATCAAAGTAAGCTCCCCTCATTCTTCAGTCCAGAATCTCCTGCATCTGCTTCAATCTTCGAGAATCCAATGATTAACTCTCCACTTTGGTTTGTCAAAAATAAAGCAGAAATAAAATCTTTTTGGATTTTAACAAAGTGTTCTAAACTAAGAAATGAAATACAGAAACTTAAATTGCAGAAATTAAACAAAGTAAACTATTTACAAACTTATTTTTGGTGAGCGTGTCAGGGAATCATATCAGCTTTTCAGACAAATTACTAGTACCGTTAAGCTTCATTTCATACTCAGACTTAAACAATTCACCTCGATTGTCGATATACTGATCCATCTTAAATTCTCACACAGATTTCAATCTATTCAGGATACAAATTAGATATCTTATGAACTTAGCTCATTCATGTGTCCCACCTCTTGAATATACTCCCGTATCCAGAATCCCAAATATTCAGTCTTATAGGTGAGTATACCACAGATGATATATGTTAGGGGTTAAATGCGAGGGCCGTGAGAGCTCAGGTCGATACTTCCGTATACGCAGAGAGATGACGGCTTCGACTTTCTGGTGTGTCCCCTTTAGAGGATCTTTTAGTTACAACAGCAGCGACTATCAATTTTATTGTTTCATCAGCTTGCTGAGGGCGATGCTATATTTCAAGCATTTGCAGAAAGTATTATTCGGGGACTAGGTCAGAACTTCCATTCAGCAGAAGTCCCGGAATAATACCCCAGATATCACTGAGTATAAAGACCTAGTATCTCAGAATATGGGACCTTTCAAACGAGATTTTAGGGGTTACCTATATATCCAAGTAGTGTTCCCCACGAATTTCACAAGTTTGAAATTTTAGGTTTATATCCCGAATAAATCTACTAAATGTGCGAAAACCTATCGACACATCAATAGTGAGACTGTTTAACTCAATTAAACTTTACAATTCTTTAGCATACTGTAATTGTCTAGCCGATGTACTATCATTTTCCCTTTTTACACAAGCTCTTTTTCAGATTTTTTATTGTTTTTGTATTTTTGCATTTTTTACTGTTTTTGTATTTTCTGAAAATAAACTATATACATCTATCTACTCCCCCTAAATACCAAAACAGGTAAAAAATCGACAAACCATTGCAGATTGTTTCTCATCTTCATCCGCAACAGTACTCTCATCAACGCCAATTATGCCATCCGACACCGAAAGAAGCTTCATACCATTCAGTTTTAACAAATATTTAAACCGATTTTTATCAAAAGCTTTGGTATGTAAATCAGCTTTCTGTTCGTCAGTGTGAATTTTCTCAATTCGTATCAACTTTTTCTCAAAACAGTCGCGAATAAAGTGATGTCGAATTTCTATATGTTTAGTTTTAGCGTGATGTACTGGATTCTTAGTTATATTTATTGCGGCCTCATTATCAACAAAAAAATGTGTGTTAAGAAACTGCAAACAGTAGTCGCGCATCTGTTGCTGTATCCACAGGATCTGAGAGCAGCAACTGCTAGCAGAAACGTACTCCGCTTCACATGTAGATGGCGCCACAGACGTTTGTTTCTTACACTGCCAGGTAACCAATCTAGGTCCAAAGAACTGGCATCCTGTAGTTGTTGATTTTGTATTGACTTTGCAGCATCCAAAATCCGAGTCGGAATACCCTTCGAGCGTAAAGTCGCCTTTCCTAGGATACCACAACCCCAATGACGGAGTTCCTTTCAGGTAGCGCAATATCCTCTTCACAATAATCATGTGCGAAGCTCTTGGGTTAGATTGATATCTTGCTGCGAGGCACGTTGGGTACATGATATCAGGACGTGAAGCAGTTAGATACATCAAAGAACCTGTCATGGAACGGTAGAACGTTTCATCAGCCCTGTCTCCGGTGAGATCTGGGTGAATCCCATGATTTGTTGTAAGAGGGGTAGCAGCTGGAGTAGAACTTGACATCCCAAATTTCTCTAGAATATCATGCACGTACTTCGTCTGGTGAATGAAAATTCCCTCAGGTAGTTGTTCAACTTGTAGACCCAGAAAGAATTTCATCTCCCCCATTGATGACATTTCGAATTTTTGCTTCATCACCTGTTCGAAATCTTTGCATAGATTCTCATTCGTCGACCCAAAGATTATATCATCCACATATATCTGAACTATCAGAAGATGTCCGTCGACCTCTTTAGTGAAGAGAGTGGCATCCACTTTTCCACGTATGAACTTGTTGGCTAGTAGGTGTTGAGACAAAGTCTCGTACCAAGCTCTCGGGGCCTGGTGTAAACCATACAGTGCTTTGTCCAATAAGTAGACCTTGTTTTTGTGGATTGGGTCAGCAAAGCCCGGCGGCTGACCGACATAAACCTCCTCTTTGACCTTCCCATAAAGAAACGCCGATTTTACATCTAACTGATATACTTTGAAATTCTTCCAAGACGCAAATGCAAGGAAAATGCTGATTGCCTCTAGTCGTGCTACAGGAGCATAGACTTCACTAAAATCAATTCCCTCCTGTTGACTAAAGCCCTGAACAACGAGTCGAGCTTTGTTCCTTACAACAACTCCTCTGTCGTCTCTCTTACACTTAAATACCCATTTCGTATTGATTTTCCTTTGACCATCCGGCAAATCCACTAACTTCCACACACCCAACTTCTCAAACTGACTCAACTCTTCTTGCATCGCAATGACCCACGAGTCTTCAGTAAGCGCCTCTTTATAAGTTCCCGGTTCGATCTGTGAGATAAAACAACTTAATGAGAAATCAGTTTGTAAAGGTGCTACTGTAGAATAAAAACATGTTAAGCCCTGGTCAATTTGACGTCTCGTGCGAACGCCTGCTTGCAATTCTCCTATGATCAACTCTTCTGGATGATATGAAAGAGTTCGCGGCATTAATTCGCGTGGAACATCTACATTGCCCTCCAGATTAGTAACATTCTGATCTGCATCTTGTTCACCAACTTGGTTTGTTTGACTTGAATCCTGAATCTGCTCCCCCTGAGAATCTGAATCTGAATCTCCATGATCAAATATCGGCATGTTTTCAGCTTCTTGATTTTCATCCTCTGCCGACTGATTATCTTGAGCAACATCATCTTATGAAGACACGTCGTGTAGGACTTGAATAACCAACAAAGATACCCTCAATGCACTTCGGACCAAACTTTCCATAAGGCTCTAGAACAGTACAAGGTGACCCGAACGGTTCAAGATACTTCAAATTCGGTTTGCGAGTATTGATTAGCTCAAAGCATGTTTTGTTGAACTTCTTGACAGTGAGATCCTTGTTCAGCATATAGCATGCGGCGGAAACAGCTTCAGCCCAAAAATTAATCGGTAACTTTGAATCCGCGAGCATAGTTCTAGCCGTCTCGATTAGTGTCCAGTTTTTGCGTTCTGCGACTCCATTCTGCTGCTGAGTGTACGGAGCACTAAACTCATGCAAAATACCTCTTTCATCGCAAAATTCTTCCATCTTACTGTTCTTGAATTCAGTACGATTGTCACTACGAATTCTTTTAATACGCCTTTGGTACAAATTTTCAATCTTCTTGAACAACGCCATCAGACTATCAAATGTTTCGTCTTTCGTTTTCAGGAAAGAAACCCACGAAAATCTGGAATAATCATCAGTAACCACAAGACAATATTTATCTCCCGTAATACTCTTGACATTCAGCAAACCAAACAAATCCATGTGAAGTCTCTCCAGGGGTCTTGAGACTGAATTGACTTGCTTTGTAGGGTGTGACTTTTTCTTTTGCTTGCCTTTAACACAACTAATGCACTCCCCTTCCAGATGAAAACCTTTGACATGAACTCCTGTAATCAAATCATTATGCACCAAGTGATTCATTTTTCTAAAATGTATATGCCCCATCTTCCGGTGCCACAATCTCGATTCTTTCTCAGTTGCTCTGGACACAAAACAATGAGCCTGACCCGTGGTTGTAGTAGCTACGCTCATATCCAACACGTACAGATCATTAACTCTCGGTGTCCTCATGATAATCCATTCCTCAGGTATTACAAATCCCGGTTTCAAGATCAAACATTCTTTGTCAGTGAAATGAGTAGTATACATCCTGTCACAGATCTGGGAGATACTCAGCAGATTATTCTCCAGCTCAGCAATGTAATTAACTCTTTCAAACGTTACAATCCCGTTGGATAACGTTCCTTCACCAATAATCCTTCCTCCTTGATTACCCGCAAAACCTACGTATGCTCCATTTATGTTTCTCACATCATATAGCAATGCAGTCTTTCCTGTCATATGTCTTGAAGCTCCACTATCCATAATCCATCTGGATACAAGTTTTGGAAGATCCTGCACATAACAAACTTTGACTTAACCAACTTCAATAAAGATGCCGATTCATGCTTCGCGATCCAGGAAGCTCCGGCAATTCAAACTGCTTAGTCAAACATGGTGTCCACCTAGGCCTCATCAGCCTTGGGTGTAACCTTGACTGTTTTAACTCTCGCAACTTGAATTTTAAAGTTTTCAGCCTTCAAAGGTGGAAAATTTGCATTATAATCAACAGTAATTGACTCCTCAGAAGGTGAAACCTTTTTCTCATTCTTGGGTTTCCAAACTTGTTGAGATAATGCAACCCGTTTGTAAAATTTGTCATTTTTAGTTACCACTTTCTTTACGGGTTCATTTTTCACTTTGATTTTGTCATTTTTCAAACTCTTTTTCTCAAAGATCATTGGTGCTTTACCCTTCACCTCAACTTTCTTCTGTTAAATCTTCACAGTTTCAGTCTTAGGCTTCACGTTGGTACACTTTCGTGCAATGTGACCAACTTGATTACATCTGAAGCATGTTCGAGTATCAACTACCCGACTTGTGCCTTCAGACTGATACTGTGAAGCTCTCTTCTCGAAGAACTCTTTATTCGATTTTGAAAAAATTTCTTTCTCTTCATCAACAAGTGAACTCGAACTGTTCACAAACTTTTTCTTCTCAACAAACCTCTTGTTTTGAACATTTCTTTTCTTATAAGACTTACCCCCTGATAACCACCCGACCAACTGTTTTGATTCTTGTTGTTATTATAAAAACGTGGTGGATTAACAGATTTCTTGTTGTAAACTTTTTCTTTCTCAAAACTCATGTTTCTCTTCGTCTGACTCAGATTGCTCACTTCTGACAATTCAACTTCGACTAATTTGAAAACATTTGTCAATTTGTTCACATTAACATTCTCAATTGGAAACTCAGAATCCGAAAACAACTTATCTGAACCCAACATCTTGTACATGACAAGATTTGATTCTTCATTTAAGTTGTTCTTGGACTTTTGTTTCGGAATGTATTTGTCCAAGAAACATCCATCTTCCTCAGTAGTGTCACTATCCATTTTTAGCACATTTTCAACAACACCTTTTACAATATCATTTTGGACACTATCGTCATTGGAAGATGTAAACGTGACATTAATTGAATCCGGAAGATTCATTTCACTTTCTTCCTCAATTTCAACCAACCCAGATTGCTTTTTCGTGTAGTTATCCAAAATCGGCGGTGGAACTCTATGAAAACCCACCCCGGTTCCATCAGAATAAACATCTTCGCCAGCTTTGTTTTTCCTGATGGGTTTGGGAACAATGTGTTGCAAAACAAAGCTTGCGGAGCTGTAACTTTTAAGCTACAACTGGATTCGCTCGTTTTCGATTTCAGCCTCTTGAAATTTAAGTTTCAGTTTAGCGATTTCATCCAGTTGTTGGTTGATTGATTCTTCTTTTACTCTCAGCACTGCTTTTAGTTGAACGTTTTCTTTATGAGTTTTACCATTTCGATCATCATTATCTTTCATTGTGCTTTTGAGTTTTTCAAACTTCTCAGAAATCTGACGGTTTTCAAGAATTAACTTTTCATTTTCTTTTTTAACTCTTTCATGATCAATTTTATCATTTTCAATTTGGTTAGTTAATTCTTTTATTCGTTCAGTTGAAGCTTTAACTCTTTAGTCACGATCAAGAATTGATTCTCAACGCTTCTGACTTTTGCTGTCAGATCCTCAACTTTCTTTCCGTTGAGATACGTGACTGTATTACAAAATTTGCACTCTTTGTTGCAATTTTTGCAATCAACATTTCCATCAATTTTCTTACCTGACGCATTTGTTGACAAGTTTGAACTGACCTGGCTTTTTGACTCAGACACGGAGTTAGAGTCTACCTCAAGTGCCTTAGCAGCCAGCACTTTGTCAGCCATTTTTTCAAGATTTTCAGCATTCAACTCCTGTGTTGTGTCAATAACCCCAGTATCAATCTTCTTTGACTTCTCTATCTCTTCTTTCTCCTTCCTCTCTTTCTCTTCTTTCTCTTTCTCGTCTCTAGTTCCCCACCATTTATTCTGCCAATTCTCATCCTCATCTTTGAACTCCTTGATTATGGCTTCCAGATCAAGAGTTTTATCATCAACTGCAATATTTCCATATGGGTCAAGATAACACTCCCTGTCCGGATCCCATCTTCTCGCTTTCTTTGCTTCCAGATAGATAGCAGAAAGTCTAATTAGTCTGTTTTCAGCCAACATTTTTCTGTATCTATACTTTTGCTCTTTAGTTCGGTTATCTTTCCAAGGAATAGGTTTGTTTTTCGCCATGAACGCGTAACCAACCGCATCTTCCTCCGGTAGAACCTCTTTACTCCAATCATACCCCTCATCATCGTAAATCACCGCAAGAGCTCTAGATTTCTCTTTGTTGTCTTCAACCTGCTTCAATCTGGGCGGCTCAGATTTATTCTGGTGATAAATTGCCTTCTTGTAGTAATCCTCTCTGAAAGGATTCTCCGACTCATCAGCATATGCGTTTCTGCATTCTCGCTTGAAGTGACCTTTCTGCTTACACTTGAAGCACGTCACCTTGGACTTATCAAAACCCAGCTTGGTAGATGGACCACCAATTGTCTTCCTGCCAGTTATTTCCATGAAACGTTGTGCTCGACGAACCGCACTGGCCATGCACCAACGAATGTCGATTAATTCCATTTCTTCAGGATCTATTTGATCATAGTCCTCTTTTGTTAGGTTGGTGTTGCCTATCTTCCCTGCTACTAACCCTTCATACGATTCCAACACAGATGCTAGAAAGATCATCTGTTGTTTAGCAGACTCCTCGTCAAAATTCTGAGCATTCTTTAAGTCTATTGCTATGTTGCATTGAAACTTTGCATCAGAATGACTTGCAGATGATGAAGATCCACTGTGATAATCACTGTGATTTCCACTGCTTTGACCACTTTGACTTTCTTTGCTTGCTGTGGGCACATTCTCAGCAGAAAAAGCAGTTTTGGGAGAAGTTGCTTTTGGCATCATGCTTTTTGGATAATACAAATCCAAATTCTGCTGGTAGGATGAGTGATTGTCTTTGTATGTCTTCTTCAATTCCAGCTCATGACTTTCAAGTCTCTCAATCAACAAATCCACAGTCAACTTTTCAGGCTCGATAGTGTTCTTCAGCATCAGTGCATAATATCTCTAATCCATCTCGTCTGGCAATGAATCGAACAACTTGTCTACAAGCTCATCATTAGAATACGTAATTTCATGTCTAGCTAGCTCTAGTTTCAAATGTCCAAACCTCTCGATCATCTTTGACACTGATTCATTCTTTAGACAGCCAAACATATCAAACTCTTTCCTAAGAAGTTTCTTTTTACTTTTCACGATTTCAGCACTTCCTAGACATTTTGTTTCTAGCTTTTTCCAGAGATCTTTTGCATTTGAATAATCAATCAATGAGATTATGTCCTCCCGGACGGACTGAAATAACAAAGCCACACATTTTTGCTCAGCCACAAATGATTCAATCTCCTCAGCTGATCTTAAAGTTTCACCATTTTTGTTTCCATTTTCATAACCGTTTTTCATACTCTTCCAGCTGGGAAAAGCAAATGCCATCAACCAATCTTCAAACTTTCTTGACCACCAACTATATTCGTCGATAGCCATTAGCTTTGGAGGTTTATTGAACGTTCCAAAAGCACTTTCAGATTCCCAAGCTTCCTTTTTCTTCGCATTTAGCGGATTCTCATTCTCTTTGCTTGACGAAGTATCATTGTTTCCAGAATTTCCAGAGAATGCGTACATGTCGCTAAACGAGTTTAAGAATATGTCATCCATGTAGAGTGTACCTGCACAATCAGCAAACACTTAGAAAAATTTTCGAAGTTTTTGAAAAACAGTGACTGATAAGCGAAATATCAGCTATTGTGACACAAAAGCGAAATAGCAATGTCTGTATAAGCGAAATCAGGAATGTCACAATGAGCGAAATCACAATGTCCCTATGAGCGAAATAGGTTTAATATCCATATGAGCGAAATTAGGAATTTGTGTCCCTATGAGCGAAACCTGATTGTCCAAATGAGCGAAATAGGGTGTATCTATGAGCGAAATTATTTCTTTACAAGGTCTTATGAGCGAAATAGCTTCGATGTCCGAATAAGCGAAACCCTATTTTTAACCAATTTTTACCATTTTTAAACCGTATTTTAACCTGATTCTTTCTAGGGTTTGTTATTACTATGTTTCGCACGTTATATTCAAAATTCAGGCCATTTCAACCGTAGAAACCAATTCAAATCGAAAAAGTATGAGAGAAAGTGAGTAGAAATGAGAGAATCTGGTAGAATCAAGCTGTAGTAGTATGAACTCCTCGTCCTGAGCTCTGATACCACTTGTTGGACCGTTCTATGACCCTCAAAAGTCAGTCATGGTAGTTCATCTCCAAATACAAAGGCGGAATCAATGCACATGAAGTTACACAGCTTTTCCTCTTTAATTTCTTCTCTATTGATGCTTTCTGATTACAATTTGACAGAGTTTCGTTACCACAAGCATGACCAGGTTTTGCTCTAAAGGTTACAAATGAAGACACACACTAGGTATATATATGTTGATAGATTTCGCTCATATGGCATGTCCTATGAGCGAAACCCTGTGTGATCATAAGAGCGAAACCCCCAAGAACCTAAGAGCGAAACCCCCTAAGTCCTAATAAGCGAAACCTATACTAAACTGTACATAAAAGCGAAACCTATACATTAAACCTAATTTTGACTTTCAAGCTCCATTATTGACTTATCTTGACCTAAGACTCAATGTATACGTAGTCAACAGACATTTCATGCACCAACAATGCACTTCGTTACTTCGGACAAGTAAAACCTTTTGAATGGCAAGGCATAATTGCACAAACTTGTTTCGAAAAGTCAAATTTCATAACTCACTCGACAATTCACAAATATAGTTCAAATGCAAGACAATTGTCAATCAATTCAAATACAATTCAAGTTGTCACAAAATCAAACTAAAACATTGTTCAAACCCTAGACTTACAATAACCTACACCGGGGTGAAACCTCCAAGAAATTAGCCACGCATGATCAAAAAGACGTGATCACTGGATGTTGGAAAATTGTTCTTGATCATCTTGATGCTTGGAGATAGTAAGTGATGGTGACTAGGGTTGTGATGAGTGACGGTGGTGAGAGGATTGAAAGATAATGGTAATGGTGATGAACTAGGGTTTCGATTTGGTTTAATCGGATGATCGATTAGTGTCTTGATGGAATGGAGATGATGTTGGTTGGTGAGAGAGGCTCCAAGATCAATTCAAACCTCTAGTCAATGTGTAACTGCCGAATATTCATGACTGAGATGTTTTTAGATCATTCAAACACCCAAAGAAGCAAAGTTATGCGTCGTCAACATTGGGAGGCCGTCACCGACGGCCTGAAGCCCCGTCGGCGATGGTTCGTGTTTTGTTTAATTATGGCCGACGGCCTATACCGCTGTCTACGGACTTTTGTGGCGATGCAACTTTGTAAACGGCGTGGACGACGGCCCATATGGGCGTCGGCGACGGTGCCCGTAAAACCATCTTTCTATTTTTCTCATTTCTTGAGTCCGATTGACCCGTTTCGCGTCCCGGTGGTCCGGTTTTCACTTCGGTGACCCGTAAAGCTCCCGAAAAGCTCCTTAAACTTCATTAAACCTGCAAAAGACAAATCTAATTAAAAGTAAGCTATTCAAGATAAAAACTCATATAAAAACATGATGTTACATAACAACGAACACCGGTTTTCGACCACGTATCACATCCCCACACTTGTCTTTTGCTTGCCCTCAAGCAAATCTGTTTTTCACTTTCATATGGGTCGAACAACGAATACATTCCCCATTCCCGAGACGAAGGTTAAGGTCAATTGTCATACAAAAGTTCAAACTCTTTTACAGTTTTCAACATATTTAACGGTCAAGTGAATAATCACATATAACAATGGTTATCCAAGATTAACCCGCCCGCGAAACCAACAATTCATGCACATCCCTCACAATGTTCTCTCCACTTGGTTTATAAATTGGCTAATGTTTATAATGTATTAGCACTTCAACAATTAATCGCTCAAAACCGATTAGAACACGTACCCGCATAGGCTTGCAACTCAATCATTCTCCCGCACCGAACACGAATACCAAGCACAAGTCATAAGGTCTTTGAACGGGTTGTAACGGGGCTAGGCTAAGGGTAGGAAATAGGATATTTTAAGGTAGCTAAGGTGATGAAAATTCGTTTTTTTTTATTACAAAAGACTACTCTAAACAAAACTGAACTATAAACATCACTACAAGGCAACAACTTTAGCCTTTTATTCAACAACTACTAGCTTCTTGTTTTTGTTCTTTTCTCAATCATTTTCTATTATTTTTCGCAACATTTTCTGTTTT
This sequence comes from Helianthus annuus, assembly GCF_002127325.2. NCBI lineage: Eukaryota > Viridiplantae > Streptophyta > Magnoliopsida > Asterales > Asteraceae > Helianthus > Helianthus annuus. The sequence goes on from NC_035435.2 coordinate 114,108,606, forward strand.
TTTTAAACAATCAAATACAATTATACAAACTCAACTCATATAATCGAATTTCCATCACACGGGTTTAATTGAAGCATAAAGAGTTTAAGCATATAAGATGATCTTGAAATTTTTTAGTGTGCAAAAACGAAGTGTAATGATAATATGCATGAGATTGTCATGAAACATTGATTAAATTGTGTACGACGATATGCAAGTGTAATTGTTTGAGTAAATCGTTGAGTTTATTGACTAAAAAAAATTGAGTTTGTCGGGAGTGGAGAGTTAGATTTGTGAATGTCAAAACAATATAAAGTATCCATTTGTTATGCGAGATGTGTTTTGTAAGAAGAAAATGCTACTTTTGTTTCACAAAGAAATGGAATTACGTGTGTCGGAGATTGACTACTTCTATGAAGTTTCCCTGCCCATGTGTTTGGATTTAGAATTGTGTATTAGTGGTGTCTGAAAATATTTTTGAAAATAGTGGGTTTGCTTCATTTAAAGTATTTCGTGAAACTTTGGTCTTTGAAAAGAATTTAGCAAAATAAACTTATAGGTAGTCGAACTTCGTTGGTATAGTCGTGTAGGTGTAGAGTTACTATGTCTAACATATGTATTGGGAGTTAGTTTGGCCGGTAAGATGATTGTGGTAGGTTGATTGAATGATAGGTTAATGGTAAAGTGTCGGGTTCCGACTAAATTCCTATATGTATGATGCTTGGTGTTTAACGGTATAGTGTACGAGTGGGTTACCGGTCATGGGCCTTGGAAGCTTTCTCTAGGTATGGTTCGTATCAAGTTTCTTGTGTTCTGAGTATAGACGAGGGTTGTAAGAGTTTCATCCTTGTTCTAAGTTGTTGATGGATTTTCTGGTAGGAGAGCTAGTTCTAAGTTAGGATCTACTGTTGGAAATCGAAGTCTTGAGGGTGTATGGATAGGCCATTTGCATTTGTTGGCTAGGTTGACTATGGGTTGTTGATGTTTATCAAACTGAGTGAGGTTAACGAAGCGACATCTATAAGTTTGCCCGTATGTGAATGAAAGTTTCCTTGGTTCCCTATTGGGAACATAGTATTTTTAGGATAATAGTATAATGTGAGTATGTTTTAGTGATTGGACGAAATACGAAAAATTACGGGCAAGAGATTTATTAGACCGACTAGGTTGTTAGGTAGCATTTCATGAGATTTTAAAAATCGGGTAATAAAACATTTAAGGTATGATTAGAAATTTTGTGCATGTGATTTACGTAAAATAGATTGTGGGGTAAGAAATACATTTGATAAAATAATGAGGTTTGAGATTTTTGCATAAGTAGAAATTTTGACAAAATGATAAAAGATTTAGGTGATCATGTGGTTGGCATGATAAAGTTTCTTTGGAAAAAGAGAGTTGGTAACGATCACCGAGGTAAGGAAATTACCCTTATCTCATTGGTGAAGTCGTTGTGAGAAGAAAAGGGAGCGGAGCTAATCGTCAAGGTAAGGAACTAACTCCTATCTTGATGATATGCTCCCATTTTTGGGAATGTGAGTAGTGTATTCCTTGTTGGTGAGCGCATATAAATAACGTATATGTATATGAAAAGGATTAGTATGTTGTGTGTGTAACCATTGTGAAAATAATTTTATTTTTGAAAAGGAAAAGTTTGGATCCTGTTATGCATAAAATTGATACTAGTAAAATGGAGGTTTGATTAAAACTTGGATTGTTTCGAAACAGAACTTTGACTAAACCAAAGTGGTCGAAAGTTCTTTTGAGTTTGGGAAGCATGCTTTGGCCTAATTGGTAGAATATTCTTGCCGAAATTTTGGTTAGCGGTATTTTCCCTTCCAGTTACTACATGTCCTTAGTCAATCGAAAGTTCGAGACTTTGGCGGGATTTAAAAATCGAGGAGTGGGACTAGTTTGACAAGATGCGGGTTTCACCCCTAACTTGACAACCTCGTACCCTAAGTGTGATTAGTACTCGTCGGGTCAAGAAAGTTAATTCCGACATATTGACGAGGGTCTACTAGAGTTTGAAATGGAAATTTTCCATCAAGGAGATGATTTCACTCCTAACTTGATGGCGAAATTTCGTCCAAAAACGAATTAGCAGATTGAGAGTCATTCACCAAATTGTGGATTTCACGCCTATTTTGGTGAAGCCTTCTCATTTGTATAATACAAGTGTTTTCATGTTCTAACATAATCATGTAAGTTGCCTTAGCAAAGGCATATGTTTTGAAATAGGACAATAAATATGAGCACATAAAAGACGCTTCGAGAATTTAATACATAAATCAAGTATGGTGCTTAACTATAGACTAGGTCAAAAGCATGACAATTTTCCTAATTCCCTATAGATATGGCTCTGATACCAATCTGTCACACCCCAACCGATGTCGGAAACATCGGAGTGAGACGAACGAGATTGCTCAAGACTTCATAACACCAATTGTGACAAGTATTTAATAAACAAGTTTCATTTGATTGATAATAGTTGTCTAATACAATACATGGAAAATTCAAAGTACAACATTTGATGAACGAAATACAACAAATTTAAAGGATCAAAATACAATGACATCATTAATAGTCTAAGTGTGTATCTAAGCATATCCTACTAGAATCCATATGCATCAACATCAACAACCTGCAACATGTTTAAAAACATAGTTCAATACAAAGTAATGGCGAGTATACAAGTTTGATACATAACATATGTATAAAATGATTGAAACAAATCCACATGCCACACCTAGTTATCAAGATTAACGTAAAACTGGCATGCGAATAATAAGTCAACCCTCTGATTAGCGCAAGTATAAATGAATGAATAACTTAATATGACCTCACGTTCATGGGCGGTGCGTTACTCCTATAGCGCTATACATGTTAAGGGGAGGCTCATACGAAGTTAATGACAAGTTTATCACATAAGAATCACCCAGAAACACGAATCAAGTATAACGTATTAGTATGCGTGTATTAGATTGTTTGTGTGATTGCATAAAAGTATAAGTGATTGTGTAAGTTGAATAAGTAAACATATTGCACCCGAAAGTGTAAAATGAAAAAGGGTGTTCGAGTATACTTACGGTTTGCGAAGAAATTTCCACTTTGTGAGTTTGACGAGTCTTGAGTTGTTGGAACACCGAAGTTAGCAATTTTGGTTCTTGAACTTTTTGCACAAAGTTGAAAATCTTGGGGATTTGAGAGAGTTTGGAAGTAATTTGGAGGTGGTGCAAGTGTTTGGAAGGTGTTAGGGTTGGTATTTATAAGAGGGTTAAGTGGTTGGGGTTTAAATGAAGGTGGTTGGGAGTTCGGAGTGGTATTAAATGAGTTGGTTGTAGGTTAGAAGGTGGGTTTGGGGTATTAAATGAGTTGGTTAGAGGTTAGGACATTAAAGAAAGTGGTTGGGGATATGAAAATTTTCATTTTTAGTCCTTGCACTTGTATTGTTGGTTATTTTATGCTATAAAGGTGTATGTAGGTATATTATAAGTATGATAAATGTATGAATGTGATTCCGAGAAAATATAGTCTCGATGTATGTCTCGGTTTTAAATTAAAAGGTGTATTTCGCGACTGATTACATATTATGCATGTATGATTAAAAAAGGTTGATATAAAAATACGATTTCCATTATGATCAAAGTCTCGAGATTACAAGTATTGAAATAAAGTAAGAATACAAGTTTCTAAAAATAAAAATGTGAATACAACTTTCTAAATATGAAAAGTAAAAAAATGCGAAGCATTACATACTGAGTCTTGGCGAGCTCCACTCCTAGTCCGTGAGACCCTGTTGGAATGCTTTTGTTGTCCCAATAGTCGTGGTACACTATGTACTTAGTGGACGGAAAGATAACCATCATCTAGGTTTGGTTGCTTTACTTTTTCGGCAAATATATTAATATCCTTGCAAAAATATAATGACCAACGAATTTCAAAGATGCTTTGCATACTGGTTTTCAATACCTGTCTTAACAAATGTTTTCAAGATTCATTTTCTACAAAAACAAAACACATTAATTTACCAACATTATTGTTGACTTTTTAAACTTAACATGTATTTAAAGAAAGTAAGCATATCATGATGAAAGGCCAATGAACTAAGGAATACAAGAGACCGATTCCCACTTTTGAGGGATTTTCCTTTCATATACTGCCCTCATGCGGGAATATAGGAGTTAAAACCTTTAGTTATTTACAAGAAGAAAAACTGTACTTTGTTTAATTTGTGATGTAAACTTGAAAAAGTTTTGGGAATGTTGCGAACAATTTCTTAAATCTTGTATTTTAAACTTCAAACTATATATCAAATGGCATCGTTGTTTATTTTTATTCATGTAGATTGTTTACACTATCGAATGCTATGAAAACCTTTCATGGTCACACGTTTTTTTTTTTTTTGAAACGCCATATTTTATATAACCCATTCGCCTTAGAAACGCCAAAAAACCCAAACATCAAATATCTTCTACCCCAAAACGTTTTTTTTGAAATTCAGTTTGGCTGTCAGTAAGATTTCGCTCAATGAAATAGACAAAATCCTTAAGTGAGCATATTGTCCATTTCATTGAGTAAAATCTTATTGACTTATCCTAAAACTTCCATCCAATTTATAACGCCAAAACATACAATAACATTATTGAGGTTTGTTGTCAATAAAGTTTAGCTGTATGGGGTGGACAACATTGTCAGTTATCTTTCTTAACCGAGGATTAACAATGTTGTCCATCTCATTAAGCAAAACATTATTGATTTTAGCATGATCAAAATTTGAGATTTAAGGTGATCTTATTTCGTGGCGTTCTTTTTATCAGTAAAACGTCAAAAAAGTTAAAAAATCAAACATCGTTGATTGTAAAAATTCAAGATTGTTGGCTGAAGGATCTAAACTCAATAACATTTTGCTGCATGAGATGGACAAATCTTCAAGAAAAATATGTTGATGTCAGACTGTGTGCTTCCAAACAGCAACACAAAAAACTACTTGAAAAACAAAAAAAAAAACAAAATGAATCATACAAAAGTCGAACCAGCCAGTTAACATGATTCAAAAAAGAAGAAAGAGACTGGTAACAGAGAAGATTAGGAAGATCAATTGTTTATGTATTCCTTTTTTTATTTTCCTTTTCAGTTAATTGTTATATAATAAAAACGCCATATATTATAAAAACGCCAAAACAGCGAAAATGCTTGTTTAAACGATATCATCTAGTTAAACGCCACCAAAAAACTCCCAAACTATAATAAAATTACTTTGAAAAATTATTATAAAAAACCCAAAAAAATAATAAAAAATAAAAAGCAAACCTGAAAATGTAACTAGAAACAGTAAATACAAAATCAGTAAATTGCAGTAATACTGAAGAATCTAAAACGCCAAACTTGAAAGATGGGACGTGTTACAGACTTCAGAGATAAAGCTCATCAAAAACATTAATTACAAAACAGTAACTGAAAAGACGAATATTTTATTATAATAATGCACCGCCTAATTTAGACGCCAAAAAGACATCCTATAAAATGATACGTCTCAGCAACTTCCATTTGATCAAACAAAAAAAAAAACAAACGCCAATACTACTAAATACCACCCACTGTAAAACGCCAACAAATAAACTGAATGAATTGTTATCAGAGGGGAGTAACTCAGAAAGATTTTGCTGCATGAGATGGACAAAATTTCAAGAAAAAGATATTGATGCAAGTCATATGGCATTTTGTATTTTTTGTTCTTGAAAAAGGTTTGGATGAGGAGGAGAGATCAATAACATTGAAGAGTGGATTCACTGTAAAGATGAAGATCCAGATAAAGAAAAAGCGAAAAACCCACTCACACGCCATAGATCTATGTCCCCAAACATCCATAAAAAAAGCCAGTTCAACAGACGAGCAGGCAAAAAAAAAAAAAAATCAAACCGATGGGTTTATTAAGTTTTACATAAAACACCATATATTTGGTGACAGTTTTGTACTATTAAAGAAGAGAGAGACTGATGACAGTGAAGATTGGGAAAAGATATCCGATTAGGATTTTTAATTTATTTCCTTCCCTTGTATTTTTTTTCCTGTCGTTGAAATATAATTTAACAATAGTAAAACGCCAAGATACCACAAACGCCAAAATGTTTATAAAAAATAATAGAACAATAGGCCATCTTGTTTAAAACCCCTTGGAAAACGCCATTCAAATAGATTTCCTGCCCCCTGGGTTTCAATGGCATACGATGTGAATAAACGCTATTAAATCCATAGACGCCAAAATGTTGATACAATTAAACCATTAAAACACCATTAATTATTGAATTTGGTTAACGCCAAAAATCTTAAAAATAAAAAATTAAAACAACATTGGGAAAAAACGGAACTGGAAAAGCAGAATATGAAAGGACAAAAAAGCCCCTCCGCCCTTTTCTAAGCGACGTGACACGTGTTGGGCCAGGAAGAGTTCTCACACTTTTGAGCGTTTTCTCCAGATCCCGTCTATATATATATAGGGTAAGGTTCATGCGAGAACCACCTTTATTGCGAGAACCGCGAGAACCAATTTGAACACAACCTAAAATAGCTAAAAAAAACCTAAAAAAAACTAACCCCCTCCCCCACCCCCCAAAAACCTAACCCCCCCCCCCCCCCACCCCCCAAGCTAAAATGCTAAAAACAAAACCCCCAAAAAAACCTAAAAAAATCTAAAAAAATAAAAAAAAACTCTAATTTTTTTTTAATATTTTTTATGTTAAAATCGCTACTTTTAGTAGCCAAAATTTTTTTTTGGCTACTAAAAGTAGCGATTTTTTTATAAATAATATTAAAAAAAATTGTGTGTTTTTTTAGCTATTTTTAGGCATTTTTTGTTGTGTTCACATTGGTTCTCGCGATTTCGCAATAAAGGGTGGTTCCTAACGGATCTTTGTCCTATATATATATATATAGTTACAAAGTTACTTATGCTTTAATGGTTGTAAATTGTGGTTTGTTAATATTTTTTCTTTGTATCATATTTATTAAGCTTATATCTATTATTGATTGTTTATATAAAACACTTTTCCTTTTATTAATTTTTTATAATTTTTGCAAGCATCGGACGAACTCTATATGTGGTTATATATAATTTTTATAATCATATCTGTCAAGCTCCAAGTGAACCCGGAACGGCCGCTTTTATTCTTTAAGTCGAGTTTCCGGTGGTGATGATGATAGCTGGCAGTGGTGTAACGTTGGTGCTACATGGCATGATTTTACATTCCCACTGCAACATAGGTTGGTTAAGACTTGTTATTGAATAAATCTCTAAGTCTCATATATTTTTATTCATGATTATAACCTGCCCTCAAGTTAAAATAAAATTAAATTGGTTTAGTTGAGGAAATTTAATGGAAAAAAATATCTTACAAACGATTGGATGCATACGTTCTAAAAGTTATATTAAGTTGAGTTAGTTTGTGATGGTCCTGTACTCCTATAGCTAATCAAGTCAGTCTTCTTTGTCTCAACCTGGAATCCGATCTTCACGTATAATTACTTAAGTTACCACTTGCATAATAAATTCAATATGTATGAAGATTCATCAATGACAACTTTTGTCTTGGTTTCACATTTTAGAATCTTCTTGGAAAGACTGATAGACGTCTTATTTGATTGGATTTCAGCCTCAGAATTTATGCCAATGCCAAGATTATAAAACTCTATTGCAAATATTATATTCATTGAATAGAAACATCAAAACTACACAACCTACAACTTTTCTAGCAATTTACAGCAATCATGGCGTTGTCCATGACCCATTTCATCACTTCTATGCTTATGTTGATCCCAGTTGTAGCTTCATTCTCCTTCAATTTGACAAACATCGGTCCACAAAATCTGAATCGTGAAATAGTTACAGAAGGTGACAGTGAAATCTCCAACGGTAGAATCCAAGTGACCCCAGATGGCGACCGAAAAGCCGGACGGGCCACATTTATCAGTGTGACTTTATGTTGACTATGCAAACCTCACAACCTTCATAACATTGCTTAATCATGATACTATATTCTGATTAATCTTCAGAATATATAAGGTATCGAAAGGCGTTGTTAGAAGACTGCTTATTATGGTTCTTATAGCCTTAACAATTAATTTTGTCACTAACTCTCATGTTAGTTATTTGTTGACTTCTGGTAAGGAAACGTTTAAAACTAGAGTCAACTAATCATGTGTAAATAGGAATATTAAAGAATTATCAGGCTTAAATATCATTAGTAAGTTACTATCTAATTAATTTATCCAACTATTCTTTAGAATAATGGATAGTCTCGTTGCTTATGCCTAGTCTAATGACATAATTATGCAGTGAGATTTTCCCTTGAAGAACCTTAACGTTGGGATTAGCACTTGTAATTTGTCTATGGACCTTAGAACAATCCTCTCTTAAGGTTTTAGTGGTTATAAGGTGAATAACATCTTATTTTCCAGTTTCAAACATTTATTTCTATGTACATATGTTGCTTATCAACACACTCGTTATACTTTGGTATTTTTGAGTGTTATAGTTGATTTATAAGGCATCAAATTGTACAAGTGAAAATCTTAGTATGTAATGTACTGGAAAAATATACTTATTTCCATGTGTAAGCCCTTAACTTTATAGGTCATGGTATTGTACATTGTTATGTATTCACATAAACCACTTAGCTTTATAATTAATAATTTTAAATGAAGGCATGCATCTTAGGAGTTCTAGTGATTATTCCACAATTATAGATTAGTCTTAGGAAAGACCTAATCTGGAATAACCTTTTAGTGACAGCACTTATGTTACAGAGTTCTTGATTATCATAAGAGACATCATGTTTGATTTGTCCTATTCATCATGCTCTACTTTTCTTCTGTAGTGCTTTATCAGAAGAGAGCAATAGGGTCATCGTGTCTTAAGAGATAATCAAGGATTTAATTTAAGAGCTAATTCTTATAGAAACTTTAAGCAAAACATATTAGATTTAGGAATTAGAGTGGATGAGACATAGATTTATAGAAGAAAATTATAGTGAGTAAAAATTATGGGTACTAAGAATAAGGCAGACAAAATGATCACAAAAATTAACTGAGGATCATTAATATAAGGATCATTATGTGAAGAGGTTGTGATATGTCTATTACTAACATCAAAATAATAGACTACTTAAAGTTCTACTTAAACGAAGACAAAACAGCTTTGGCCAGAAGTGTAATCATTTAAGCATGTGTGCAAAGTGGTTGTAACAAATCAGCTTTGGCCAGCAATTGAGACAATCACTTTAGTTATGCACTTGTTAAGTATGCCATCTATGAAGGAATTAAATCAGCTTTGGCCAGATATTAAGACATTCATGTTTATGATGCACACTTAACATAGCTTTCGTAATACTTGAACGATAAGTAGATGCGTCAAATCAGCTTTGGCCAGAAGTGAAACATCAGAAGCTCATTCAAGTTAAGCCATTTTGGTTTTGTAAAACATTATTTGATCCTCATTAATTAACTAAGTAATTACAAAAACCAATCATTTAATAGCAAACCACCTGTTAGCGCGGATCGAACTCCGCGGTGAGTTCGCTGTGGGGGTGCAGGGGACAGCGTGCCCCCGCACGGGGTTCGGGCGGAGCCCCGAGCTAAATCTTAGTTCACATTAAACAGCCCAAAATAATGAGGTTTCGAGTGAGATCTCGACTGAGTTATGAGATCTGGAATCAGTTATGAGGTCTCGAGTCAAGTCTCGAATCAGCTTATAACATTATGAGGTCTCGACTCATTAATGGTCTTGAGTCACAACCTCAGTGTCTCGAGTCGTAATCATGGTCTCGACTGCTGTGAATTATGAGATCTCAACTCCTTATGAGGTCTCGAGTCGCAAGCATGGTCTCGAGTTGTGACCTTTATGGTCTCGAGTCGAGACCTTTGTCTCGAGTTGTACAGATTTAAGCCCTTAGTCGAAACCTCAGTGGTCTCGAGTCGAGACCTTATGATTTCGAGTCGAAATCGTTGTCTCGAGTTATAAACATTTGAGAACACTTATGATTTCGAGTCGAGTTCTTGTGGTCTCGAGTCGAGACCTTTGTCTCGGGTGGTTAAAACTTATCTCGAAACTTCTGTTACAACTATTAATGTGAAAACATAACCGAAAATTCGAATTGTTAGGGATTTTGAGATATGGTTTCCTGTTTTAGTGATGATCTAATTTTATCATAATATTTCGAAAATTATAACTGTATATCTTTTAACAGTTTTCGAATAAACTTAACAGATTAAATTGGATCAAATAGGGAAATAACACTCAAAAATCCAAATTATATTCCAAAACATAAAGGAATTTCGAATTTTCCTAAGAACACACGATGAACCCTAAAAAAATAAAACATAATTCTGGAACCCGAAACCTGAATTTTAAGGCTTTAAACAGATTTCAGTACAATTAAGATTTACCATTATGATTCCGAGTCATTTAAAAACATTATTTCCCCGAAAAACATTGATTTCGGCACATATGACCCGAAAACAGCCGTGAGTTTTATTGAGTTTTCAAAACTTTTGTTTTCCAGATTTCAGTCCCAGAATAATGGATAGAAACAGAACTGACTTAATCAACATATGCTCTGATACCACATGTTGGTCAGTTCTATTTAGACATAAAGGAAAACATGAAAACATACCTGATTGCAGCAGTACAGGCCAACAGAGAATCCAGATGGAGACACAGCTATAAGTTTTGACATGATTGTCATCTTGGTCTGGTTCCTCCTTAGGGTGTAATCTAATGATGGTGATGATAAGAAACCGACAAGGGAATCAGTTATGGAGAGGGAGGCGAGAATGATGTTATGTGCTATTAGGGTTCGTGAAATTGTCTAACCCTTTAACCTCCACATTATTCTCCTTATATATACACCCAGGAGGAAACCCTATTTAGTTAATAAGGGTAATTAGGCCCATCAAAAATTACCAACTAATTATTTAATAGGATTGTTATATATTTTGATCCATATAATGTAAATGATTATAATGGCTACTAGATTAAATATAGAATAAATATATTTAATCTTACATTCTCCCACTTAGCCGAGTAATCATTTACTATGAGTGTTAGATAAGCCTGATCAGGAGTTAACACTCATTTTAGCCTTAAACAAGTACTATAGCAGAGAAATACAGCCGTTGAATCATTATGCGACTCAGGACCCCCATTAATCATACTATAGCCTTAATTTAAAACCTTATCGTTATGATCAAAATACGCATAAGCCCTTTGTTTGATTTGTAACTTTATTTGTCTATATGCCATTATGCCGGCTTGACATATTCTTAGAGACATACAAAATCAAACTGATGAGGAAAATTAACTAATACTTAGTCATTCATAGTACAATATGCAATTGCGCATGGCCATTAATTAATACCCGTCTATGAGCTCTCCTAATAAGACTTATGGGTGATAACCCTTCAGTTATAGGATCCTTAAGCATATCATGAATGTATTCGATACAAAACTTAGTTTCCTCAATTCGTTCATAAACGAATAATTAATTGTGTATCGAAATTTAATGCAGCACCTCTTGAACTGTTACTGTTCAAGGAGTCATGGTAGCTGACTTTATCACACTAATTCTTCAAAACATTAATTATATGGAGTTAATAAACTTATGAGTCCACTGATAAATTTCCAACAACATTTAGTGACTATATTATGTCGTTATAACTTAGGTTGTTGATATCAGTCCATTATGACTCCTCCATGAGATAGGTTTTGTCTGCTGACATAAAGATATACCCGAAATTACATTTTGTCATCTTTGAATATCACAAAGTTAAAGTAATCAACCGGTTTTAATTCTCACTTCTTCTTCAAATTGTAGTCTCTCGTTTCTTTTAAAGATATTGTAATACTCCATTAGATGCTTCACATTAATCTAGACATATCTAGTGTGTTGCAATGTGAGTAATATCTAAACGAGTATAGACTTAAACTTACATAAGGCTTCCAATTAATGAAGCATAAGGAAATAATTTCATTTATCATATTATCCTCTAAAGGAGAGCAGTATTTTGTTACATATGTAAGGACCCATTTAATGTTAAACTTATGGAACGAAACTAATGTCCCATTGGGTCTATCTCGGTACGTTATGATATCTATTACATAAGAGACATCTCTGAGATCTATTATATCAAAGTTTGTGTTAACAATGCTTTGACTTATGTAACATATACTTGTCAAAAGAATATCATCTATATAGGCAAGTTTATCTTAGTTGCTCCCACTCATTTTGAGGTAGGTTCATTAATCCACTTGATTCTTGATGAAAATAATTACGTTAGCTTTTCATCACATTATGATGTTTGCATTAACCCATACATGGATATTATTGGCTTACAAATAAAGTGTTCTTTAACCTTCAGTTTGAAAATTTAAGTTGTTATCTAATGAACATGTAAATGTGTCAGCCATTTGTTAGGGAAAATTGTTTTTAATGTTCATCTAATGTAGCTTTAAACTATTATAAGCTACTAGAACAGTGATGATCCTCAAAGAAAACTTTGATAATTTATCTCTTCCTAAGTATAACCTTTGACAATCAATCATGCTTCTTAGTGTCTTAACGTTTGTATCAGGATTTGGTTTAGTTACGAACACTTTTAGGTAATTCAATCAAATCCCAAACGTTACACGAACACATAAAATCAGTTTTACTAGAAAACTGTTTTATTCCATTCAGATGATTGATTTATCCTAATGGCTTGATTTTAAGAGATAGGATCATTAAACATTTCCAAAAATCCATTTCACCTTCATTAGGGAGGTTATGTAATCATCAAAGTTAGTAGGCTTTTAAACCTAGATGACCTCCTGAGTTGATTATTGGGTTCATTAGAAGTTTCAGTTTTATGGATTAGCTCTTGGTTAGGTTGCTATCATCTTCATTCTAAGTTTGTAAGAGTTGGTGCAGTATGGTGTACAAGAGGTGTAATCGGAGTTAAATTCAGAGTGAAATTTAATGACACTCTTCCCCCCGCCTCTTGTATTCCTTGCAAGCCATGATAAGGACTTTGACTGCTCCTACTGACCTTAGAAATCTTTAGGAACTCAGCATGCTTAGGGTCAATATTTAACGACCAACAAATTCTAATAGAGAAAACAAATTAATGACGTTAGTCATTGTGATTTCTCTTGTTGAGGATTATGTTAGTTTAGGTAAGAAATCTAAGTGTGCGCACAATTAAGCAACAATGAACCTTTTGTAAGAGTAGCATTAGATTTTAAGGAGACAAGTATTGATGGAACAGTGTCATGATGGAGCGGTGTCTTGTACAAGAGGTGCAAATTTAGGTAATGTAAAATTTTCACTCCCCCACCTCTTGCAACTATTGCAAGTTATTATTAAGACACTTAATGCTCCCACTGATCTTTAATATCTCTAGAATGCTACAAGAGAAGTTTCAATGAGCTACGTGACGTGGGAACCTATCACATATACGTTAGACTTTATTTGATTTCTTTTAATGTCCTGATATCATAAGAAACTTTAGGGACATATTTAATAGAAATCTTATTAAGTACATATGTGAATAGAGTTCTTCTAAGACAGTGGGCCATATGTGACAAAATTTAGATACAAGTTGATAGTCTGTTAAATGATAAATGAATTATATCTGAATATTCCATTTGGAATAAGTTCCACGAATGTCAATGAATAACTTATGATGGACCCATGCTTATTCCTTAAGCCAAGTCATATTTTAGGGCTTTAACATCATGATTTAAAATCACATAAAATGAGATTAGATGAAAAAATTATCCTCATTAACCAGGTTATGATTTCTCATGAATTTTGGTTATAATGGATGAAATTTATAAGTCTCGTTTTCCTTTTGTCAAATTCTCATTTGCATGATGACAAAAGTTGTGAAAAAGTAAGGTATCATCTAGTTTCATCTTAGTAATGTTTCTATCCAGATATTTAGAACAAATAAGAGGAGAGTTTAAGATAAGTATGACTTTATGTTGACTATGCAAACCTCACAACCTTCATAACATTGCTTAATCATGATACTATATTCTGATTAATCTTCAGAATATATAAGGTATCGAAAGGCGTTGTTAGAAGACTGCTTATTATGTTTCTTATAGCCTTAACAATTAATTTTGTCACTAACTCTCATGTTAGTTATTTGTTGACTTCTGGTAAGGAAACGTTTAAAACTAGAGTCAACTAATCACGTGTTAATAGGAATATTAAAGAATTATCAGACTTAAATATCATTAGTAAGTTACTATCTAATTAATTTATCCAACTATTCTTTAGAATAATGGATAGTCTCGTTGCTTATGCCTAGTCTAATGACATAATTATGCAGTGAGATTTTCCCTTGAAGAACCGTAACGTTGGGATTAGCACTTGTAATTTGTCTATGGACCTTAGAACAATCCTCTCTTAAGGTTTTAGTGCTTGTAAGGTGAATAACATCTTTTTTTCCAGTTTCAAACATTTATTTCTATGTACATATGTTGCTTATCAACACACTCGTTATACTTTGGTATTTTTGAGTGTTATAGTTGATTTATAAGGCATCAAATTGTACAAGTGAAAATCTTAGTATGTAATGTACTGGAAAAATATACTTATTTCCATGTGTAAGCCCTTAACTTTATAGGTCATGGTATTGTACATTGTTATGTATTCACATAAACCACTTAGCTTTATAATTTATAATTTTAAATGAAGGCATGCATCTTAGGAGTTCTAGTGATTATTCCGCAATTATAGATTAGTCTTAGGAAAGACCTAATCTGGAATAACCTTTTAGTGACAGCACTTATGTTACAGAGTTCTTGATTATCATAAGAGACATCATGTTTGATTTGTCCTATTCATCATGCTCTACTTTTCTTCTGTAGTGCTTTATCAGAAGAGAGCAATAGGGTCATCGTATCTTAAGAGATAATCAAGGATTTAATTTAAGAGCTAATTCTTATAGAAACTTTAAGCAAAACATATTAGATTTAGGAATTAGAGTGGATGAGATATAGATTTATAGAAGAAAATTATAGTGAGTAAAATTATGGGTACTAAGAATAAGGCAGACAAAATGATCACAAAAATTAACTGAGGATCATTAATATAAGGATCATTATGTGAAGAGGTTGTGATATGTCTA
This sequence comes from Helianthus annuus, assembly GCF_002127325.2. Classification (NCBI taxonomy): domain Eukaryota; kingdom Viridiplantae; phylum Streptophyta; class Magnoliopsida; order Asterales; family Asteraceae; genus Helianthus; species Helianthus annuus. The sequence continues at coordinate 114,123,753 of NC_035435.2, forward strand.
TTACTAACATCAAAATAATAGACTACTTAAAGTTCTACTAAACGAAGACAAACAGCTTTGGCCAGAAGTGTAATCATTTAAGCATGTGTGCAAAGTGGTTGTAACAAATCAGCTTTGGCCAGAAATTGAGACAATCACTTTAGTTATGCACTTGTTAAGTATGCCATCTATGAAGGAATTAAATCAGCTTTGGCCAGATATTAAGACATTCATGTTTATGATGCACACTTAACATAGCTTTCGTAATACTTGAACGATAAGTAGATGCATCAAATCAGCTTTGGCCAGAAGTGAAACATCAGAAGCTCATTCAAGTTAAGCCATTTTGGTTTTGTAAAACATTATTTTATCCTCATTAATGTAACACCCCGAAAATATAAAACCTTATGTTAAAATTATAAAATTATAAATAAACGGAAATTTACTAACTAGAAACTTCTAACCTAGTTAGTTGATAGACTAGAAATAGCTCATGAAGGGTTAAAACCTACTAAACAATGTGTAGAACAAAGTAGAGGGGCCTGAATTGTCAAAAGCTAAAACTTAAGTTACAATTAGTAACCAAACACCCAAAAACCTGGTGTGGGTCGATCAAGAGAGAAGGGGGCGACCAGGGATATCTTCAAAAACCCTAACTTGTCACAAAAGCTCAAATTGAAAGCCAAAATCAAGTCCAAATCGAAATCTAAACATAGATTAGTAATCCTCATCACAAGAGGATTCCAAGGTATGTAAAAATTCGTGTTAATTCTTCGTTTGAAATTCTCATGATTTTAGAAAATCAGAGAAATTACGTTGCATGTGTGTTATTAGGTTTGATTGGAAGTGATGGGGTGTTTAGAGGTGAAACTTAACTGATTTCATGCTAAACATGACAAATTAAGGAAAATTCCATGAACACCTTGAAGGTGGGTTGTGGGTTTTACATGAAGATGCTCTAGGATTTTGAGTGGTTATTTTAGTGTAAATTGACCTTAGAAAATAGCTCCAAGAAGATATGATGTTTACATGATATATGATGGCTTAATTGAAGTTAAGTTAGCTAATTAGCAATCCATAAACATGAATAAGAATGATATAGAAATTCTGCCCTCATGATGTTTGTTGAAATGCCTCAAAGAAGGCTTGAAAACTGAATTGTTAAGTTTTAAACGCATAAATACGAAGTAAGACGAATGTGCGTTATATGTGTAAAACATGGAGTTCTAAACATAAAGTGCTTGAACTCTTTAGGGAAGGAAGCCGGGTCATCTAGCGGACAAACCGGTGTGGGTGCACGTTGAAGGATTTACTTTAAAGGTATGTAACATGACTCGTTACATTATGTGAAATTAGATCATTGTAGTTGATTATCAAAATTACTAGTTATTATGAATTGAAGCGATGGCATTGTTGTATTGAATACTTGGTTGATTAACGAATTAAACTCGTTGGTAGTTGTCATAAAGGAAGGAATTCCATAGACAAGCCAAACGGGTCAAATAAGCAAGTAAAACATGATCTACAACTCGGAATATGATAGATTGTTGTATGTAGTTGGTTATATTATGACGTGCTAGCAATATCAGACTTTTATTACATTGATAATGCAGAATACTGAAATCCGAGAGTTGGGATTTTGGCTGAAATGCTTAAACCAAACAAAAACATGAATTCCCATATGCTACCGTAAATTACGGTGTCACCGTAATTTACGGTAGAGATTAATGTTTTACGGTGGTTTTCTACTGACTTACGGTGGATCGAAGAATTTCCAGCACTCACCGTAACTTACGGTGGCACCGTAAGTTACGGTGGAGCCTGGAAAACTTTTATATTTTTGTTATTTTCAATGCGATGTTAAACCTTGAAATCCTATTATTTATAAACGTCAATACTAATGATTTATTGGTTAATCATAGGTAATTAAGTGGGTCACATGGATGGCGATCAAGTGTCTTGATGATGAACCGAACACTCCACTACGAAGCTTCCGCTATGTTTTGAACTTGTTAATTAGTGGTTCTTTGGTTGTAAACAAATTCTTAAACGACTTAGTATGTTCTACCTTAGTATTTAGTAGACTAAGGTGTGTAATATTTTTGAAACTTATGTTAAGTTAACATCTTTTAGTATAAAATAGCAATTATTCTAGTATAAATACAAGGGTGTTACAAGTTGGTATCAGAGCCTCAGGTTGCCAATAAGTGTTCGGTTCAAGCTTGATCGACCATCCGGTAAGAACTAATTTCTGTTAATAAATATTATATTACGTAAAGAATGAGAAATGAACAAATATGCATGAAAAGAGCAAGTAAGCTCAATCAACAGCAAGAACGATCAAATCAAGTTGTGAACTTGATTGAATCAACAGCAAGAACGATCAAACCAAGTTGTGAACTTGATTGAATCAACAGCAAGAACGATTAAATCAAGTTGTAAACTTGATTGAATCAAAAGCAAGAACGACTAAATCAAGTTATGAACTTGATTGAATCAAACAAGAACAGCATGTGTTATAAATGGAATGTTTTAACAACTTGTGTAAACATTTCAGAAACAGAGATGGCTGATAAAGGTAATGATGATGCGGTGCCAAGAGTCACCGAACAAGTGAGAGAAGTGATTGCCGAAGAGGTTGGAAAGGCAATCGAAAACAGTCTGACAAGCTTCATTGATAGAATTCAAAACACAGTTCTATCAATGGTAGAAGATAGAATCAAGAAATTAGAAGATGACTCAAAACTTGAAAAGGAAAAACATGGAGGACGGAAACCTTGTTCATACAAGGAATTCATGGCCTGTAAACCACCGATATACAATGGGGAGGTTGACCCAATAGTGTGCCAAAGATGGCTAAGTGATATCGAAAGGGTATTCGAGAGGACCCATTGTGATGTAAATGACTATGTAGCCTATGGTACGGGTCAACTAAGAAATCAAGCAAAAGATTGGTGGGATAACAAGAAGAGAGAGATCGGTATTGAAGCTGTTAAGGTCATGACTTGGGATGAATTCAAGACGCCATTTCTGAAGCATCATAGCCCCAAAGCGGTTATGAATAAAATCAAGGAAGAGTTCATGCAGCTCAGGCACAAAAACGAGACCATAGACAAGATCACGGCAACGTTTATGGACAAAATGAAGTTTTGTGACGATCTAGTGACAAACGAAGAACAAAAGATATACTACTATCATAACATGTTGAGTGCTGAGTATAGGGAGTTTATCACCCCTTCCAAATACGAGACCCTTACCGAGATTATAAATGCTGCTCGGGAGAGGGAAATCGAGCTGAAAAAGAGTATCGAAAGGGGTGAACGGAGAGCACATGATGTAAATCCAAGCCCTACTAAGAAGGCACGAACAAATGAGAGCGCAAGGAAATCTGATACGAAAGGCGGGTCACCAAGTTGCAGAATTTGCGGGAAGGGTCATAAAGGCGAATGTCGTTACAAGGACAAGCCTTGTCCTATATGCAAGAAAACGGGACATATAGCCATATCGTGCCCGGAGAAGGTGACGGTTTGTTATAATTGTTATCGAACGGGTCATAAGAAGTCTGAATGCCCGGAATTGGTTGAAAAGAAGGATGGGCCGGAACCGAAGGGTGAAGCCCCTAAAGCCAAGGCAAGGTCTTTTCAACTAACCGCCGCAGAAGCAAAGATAGAACCTGACATGGTCTCAGGTATATTTACTGTAAACTCGATTCCTGCACGTGTGTTATTTGATACGGGTGCGAATAAATCCTTTGTTTCATATGGATTTATTCGACATCCTTCATTTGTTCTAACTAAATTACCTGTGCCCTTAGAAGTAGAGATAGGTAATAATAAAAGTTTTATTGTTTGCGATGTATGTGAAAATTGCAAACTGAGCATTGACGATGAAGAATATTTGATAAATCTAATCCCGATGTCGATGGGAGAATTTCAAGTCGTCGTTGGGATGGATTGGCTATCTCGACACCATGCAAAGGTCGTGTGTTTCCGTAAAGAGATAAAACTGACATCTCCGAGCGGGAAACACGTCACCATCTATGGCGAAAAAAGGAGGCAATCCCATAGTATACTCAATGTTGAAAGCACACAAGCTAATGAAGCAAGGATGCAAGGCATTTATGATATACGCTAATGAACCCGAAAAAGAATCACGAAAGATTGGAGATGTACCGGTAGTACGAGATTATGAAGATGTTTTTCCGGAAGATTTACCGGGGATACCGCCCGAACGGGAAGTAGAGTTCGGGATCGAATTGATTCCGGGCGCGAAACCCGTAGCAAAAGCCCCGTACCGACTTGCGCCATCAGAATTGCAAGAATTGATGTCCCAAATCCAAGACCTGCTTGACAAGGGATTCATAAGGCCGAGTGTGTCTCCTTGGGCCGCACCGGTATTGTTTGTGAGAAAGAAAGACGGGAGTATGCGCATGTGTATCGATTACCGGGAGTTAAACAAACTCACGGTAAAGAATCGATACCCGCTCCCGAGGATAGACGATTTATTCGACCAACTACAAGGTGGCGAACTGGTTTTCCAAAATTGACCTTAGATCGGGGTATCATCAATTAAGGGTCAAAGAAGAAGATGTGCCGAAGACGGCTTTCCGCACGAGATACGGACATTACGAATTCCTTGTGATGTCATTCGGGCTGACAAACGCACCCGCGGCTTTCATGGACCTCATGAACCGGGTTTGCAAACCAATGCTGGATAAGTCGGTCATCGTGTTTATCGATGATATATTGGTATATTCGAAAAGTGAAGCTGAACACGCACATCACCTACAAGAAGTGTTAGAAGCCCTTAGACGAGAGAAGCTATACGCAAAATTCTCTAAATGTGCCTTTTGGTTACGAGAGGTACAATTTCTTGGCCACATTATAAGTGCCGACGGAGTACTGGTGGATCCGTCAAAGATTGAGGCGGTGTCAAAATGGAATTCCCCAAAGAACCCTTCTGAAATTAGAAGCTTTTTGGGACTTGCGGGATACTATAGGAGATTTATTCAAGATTTCTCCAAGATTGCGTCACCACTAACAAAGCTGACCCGAAAGACAGAAAGATTCATCTGGGGTGTTGAACAAGAGAAAGCGTTTCAAACGCTAAAAGAAAAGTTAACTCAAGCTCCGGTACTAACATTGCCGGACGGAGTCGAAGACATGGAGGTTTATTCAGATGCTTCACTATCAGGACTCGGATGCGTGTTAATGCAACGGGGCAAGGTAATAGCCTATGCCTCGAGACAATTGAAGATACACGAGAAGAAATATCCTGCACACGATCTCGAGTTGGCGGCGGTAGTGTTTGCATTAAAAATATGGAGGCACTACTTGTATGGGGTAAAGTGCACCATATTCACAAACCACAAGAGTTTGAAATACTTCTTCGATCAGAAGGAGTTAAATATGCGACAAAGAAGATGGCTGGAAACGGTGAAAGACTACGATTGCGAAATACGTTATCACCCAGGAAAGGCTAATGTAGTGGCCGATGCGCTGAGCCGCAAAACAGATTATACCCCGATACGGGTACGATCAATGCAACTGGTTGTGACTTCAAGCTTGCTAGAACGAATTCGAGAAGCACAAGACGAAGCTGTGAAGGCAGAAAACTGGAAAAAGGAAAGAATTATCGGCCAAGTTAAAGACCTAGAGGTGGGTAGTCACGGCCTAAAGACTCGTTTTAATAGAATCTGGGTCCCTAACACATGTGGGGTTAAGAAGCTTCTACTTGATGAAGCTCATAAATCCCGTTATTCCATTCACCCGGGAGTGACCAAGATGTATCATGATTTGAAGCAAAACTATTGGTGGCCCGGAATGAAGCGGGACACCGTGAAATACGTGGAAAGGTGTTTGACGTGCCTACAAGTCAAGGCGGAACATCAAAGGCCATATAGTAAACTTCAACCATTAGAAATTCCGGTTTGGAAATGGGAGCAAATTACGATGGACCTATTGACCAAACTACCTAAAACAAGTCGTGGTTTTGATGCTATTTGGGTAGTCGTGGATAGGTTAACTAAAAGCGCTCACTTTATTCCCATTCGTGAGACTTATACATCTAAGAAAATGTCGGAGGTTTACACCAATGAAATCATAGCAAGGCATGGGGTAACGATATCCATTGTGTCAGACAGAGATACCCGGTTTACTTCGAAATTCTGGCGTGAATTCCAAGAACAGATGGGAACTAAATTGCTCCTTAGCACTGCTTACCATCCACAAACGGATGGGCAGAGCGAAAGAACAATACAAACATTGGGTGATATGCTGCGGGCTTGCATTATTGACTTTGGGGGTAGTTGGGATGTCCATTTACCCTTTGTCGAATTCGCATATAACAATAGCTATCACGCAAGCATTAAAATGGCCCCGTATGAGCTATTATATGGCAGAAAGTGTCGGACTCCGGTATGTTGGGGAGAAGTGGGTCCGCGAGGGCTAGCACCAACTGATATAATCCGAGCTACAAATGCGAAAATCGACATAGTTCGGGCACACTTGAAGGCGGCTCAAGACCGGCAAAAGGCATACGCAGATAAAAGAAATAGGCCAATTGAGTTTCAGGTTGGCGATATGGTCATGCTAAAGGTTTCCCCATGGAAGGGTATTATTAGATTCAGAAAAAGGGGAAAGTTAAGCCCGAGATTTATTGGGCCGTTCAGAATCACTGAACGGGTTGGTAAAGTGGCTTATCGACTTGAATTACCCGAAGAGTTGAGTGGAATTCATAGCACATTCCACGTATCACATCTTCGAAAATGTTTGGCCGACGAAACTGCTCATATCCACTACGATGACATCGAGGTGGATAACAGCCTCAACTATGCAGTAAAACCAATTGCGATTTTAGATCGTAAGGAGAAAAGTTTGAGGAACAAGATAATAAGCCAAGTCAAAGTCAAATGGGAGCACAGAAAGGGATCAGACACTACATGGGAGTCCGAGGAGGAGATGCGACGACTCCACCCTACATTATTTGGTACGTAATTCGGTTTCGGGGACGAAACCCCTTTTAAGGGGGGTGGACTTGTAACACCCCGAAAATATAAAACCTTATGTTAAAATTATAAAATTATAAATAAACGGATATTTACTAACTAGAAACTTCTAACCTAGTTAGTTGATAGACTAGAAATAGCTCATGAAGGGTTAAAACCTACTAAACAATGTGTAGAACAAAGTAGAGGGGCCTGAATTGTCAAAAGCTAAAACTTAAGTTACAATTAGTAACCAAACACCTAAAAACCTGGTGTGGGTCGATCAAGAGAGAAGGGGGCGACCAGGGATATCTTCAAAAACCCTAACTTGTCACAAAAGCTCAAATTGAAAGCCAAAATCAAGTCCAAATCGAAATCTAAACATAGATTAGTAATCCTCATCACAAGAGGATTCCAAGGTATGTAAAAATTCGTGTTAATTCTTTGTTTGAAATTCTCATGATTTTAGAAAATCAGAGAAATTATGTTGCATGTGTGTTATTAGGTTTGATTGGAAGTGATCGGGTGTTTAGAGGTGAAACTTAACTGATTTCATGCTAAACATGACCAAATTAAGGAAAATTCCATGAACACCTTGAAGGTGGGTTGTGGGTTTTACATGAAGATGATGAACTCTAGGATTTTGAGTGGTTATTTTAGTGTAAATTGACCTTAGAAAATAGCTCCAGGAAGATATGATGTTTACATGATATATGATGGCTTAATTGAAGTTAAGTTAGCTAATTAGCAATCCATAAACATGAATAAGAATGATATAGAAATTCTGCCCTCATGATGTTTGTTGAAATGCCTCAAAGAAGGCTTGAAAACTGAATTGTTAAGTTTTAAATGCATAAATACGAAGTAAGACGAATGTGCGTTATATGTGTAAAACATGGAGTTCTAAACATAAAGTGCTTGAACTCTTTAGGGAAGGAAGTCGGGTCATCTAGCGGACAAACCGGTGTGGGTGCACGTTGAAGGATTTACTTTAAAGGTATGTAACATGACTCGTTACATTATGTGAAATTAGATCATTGTAGTTGATTATCAAAATTACTAGTTATTATGAATTGAAGCGATGGCATTGTTGTATTGAATACTTGGTTGATTAATGAATTAAACTCGTTGGTAGTTGTCATAAAGGAAGGAATTCCATAGACAAGCCAAACGGGTCAAATAAGCAAGTAAAACATGATCTACAACTTGGAATATGATAGATTGTTGTATGTAGTTGGTTATATTATGACGTGCTAGCAATATCAGACTTTTATTACATTGATAATGCAGAATACTGAAATCCGAGAGTTGGGATTTTGGCTGAAATGCTTAAACCAAACAAAAACATGAATTCCCAGATGCTACCGTAAATTACGGTGTCACCGTAATTTACGGTAGAGATTAATGTTTTACGGTGGTTTTCTACTGACTTACGGTGGATCCAAGAATTTCCAGCACTCACCGTAAGTTACGGTGGCACCGTAAGTTACGGTGGCACCGTAAGTTACGGTGGAGCCTGGAAAACTTTTATATTTTTGTTATTTTCAATGCGATGTTAAACCTTGAAATCCTATTATTTATAAACGTCAATACTAATGATTTATTGGTTGATCATAGGTAATTAAGTGGGTCACATGGATGGCGATCAAGTGTCTTGATGATGAACCGAACACTCCACTACGAAGCTTCCGCTATGCTTTGAACTTGTTAATTAGTGGTTCTTTGGTTGTAAACAAATTCTTAAACGAATTAGTATGTTCTACCTTAGTATTTAGTAGACTAAGGTGTGTAATATTTTTGAAACTTATGTTAAGTTAACATCTTTTAGTATAAAATAGCAATTAATTCTAGTATAAATACAAGGGTGTTACAATTAATTAACTAAGTAATTACAAAAACCAATCATTTAATGGCAAACCACCTGTTAACGCGGATCGAACTCCGCGGTGAGTTCGCTGTGGGGGTGCAAGGGACAGCGTGCCCCGCACGGGGTTCGGGGCGGAGCCCTGAGCTAAATCTTAGTTCACATTAAACAGCCCAAAATAATGAGGTTTCGAGTGAGATCTCGACTGAGTTATGAGATCTGGAATCAGTTATGAGGTCTCGAGTCAAGTCTCGAATCAGCTTATAACATTATGAGGTCTCGACTCATTAATGGTCTTGAGTCGCAACCTCAGTGTCTCGAGTCGTAATCATGGTCTCGACTGCTGTGAATTATGAGATCTCGACTCCTTATGAGGTCTCGAGTCGCAACCATGGTCTCGAGTTGTGACCTTTATGGTCTCGAGTCGAGACCTTTGTCTCGAGTTGTACAGATTTAAGCCCTTAGTCGAAACCTCAGTGGTCTCGAGTCGAGACCTTATGATTTCGAGTCGAAATCGTTGTCTCGATTTATAAACATTTGAGAACACTTATGATTTCGAGTCGAGTTCTTGTGGTCTCGAGTCGAGACCTTTGTCTCGGGTGGTTAAAACTTATCTCGAAACTTCTGTTACAGCTATATTAATGTGAAAACATAACCGAAAATTCGAATTGTTAGGGATTTTGAGATATGGTTTCCTGTTTTAGTGATGATCTAATTTTATCATAATATTTCAAAAATTATAACTGTATATCTTTTAACAGTTTTCGAATAAACTTAACAGATTAAATTGGATCAAACAGGGAAATAACACTCAAAAATCCAAATTATATTCCAAAACATCAAGGAATTTCGAATTTTCCTAAGAACACATGATGAACCCTAAAAAAATAAAACATAATTCTGGAACCCGAAACCTGAATTTTAAGGCTTTAAACAGATTTCGGTACAATTAAGATTTACCATTATGATTCCGAGTCATTTAAAAACATTATTTTCCCGAAAAACATTGATTTCGGCACATATGACCCGAAAACAGCCGTGAGTTTTATTGAGTTTTCAAAACTTTTGTTTTCCAGATTTCAGTCCCAAAATAATGGATAGAAACATAACTGACTTAATCAACATATGCTCTAATACCACATGTTGGTCAGTTCTGTTTAGACATAAAGGAAAACGTGAAAACATACCTGAATGTAGCAGTACAGGCCAACAGAGAATCCAGATGGAGACACAACTATAAGTTTTGACATGATTGTCATCTTGGTCTGGTTCCTCCTTAGGGTGCAATCTAATGATGGTGATGATAAGAAACCGACAAGGGAATCGGTTATGGAGAGGGAGGCGAGAATGATGTTATGTGCTATTAGGGTTTGTGAAATTGTCTAACCCTTTAACCTCCACATTATTCTCCTTATATATACACCTAGGAGGAAACCCTAATTAGTTAATAAGGGTAATTAGACCCATCAACAATTACCAACTAATTATTTAATAGGATTGTTATATATTTTAATCCATATAATGTAAATGATTATAATGGCTACTAGATTAAATATAGAATAAATATATTTAATCTTACAGAATCAAGTATTAAACTTTGAAACTTCACTGCCTATAATCCCTTCAAAGATGCCAAAAGCGTCTTACCTGATACATCCCATATCTTCACTAGATGAAAACACGGATTCCCAAAAGCAAACAACATCGATGGCTTCTTCTTCTCCGTTGTATCACTCTTGCACTCAATCGTCAGTACAATGACATCTGTCACAAACTACATTTCTTTTTGAGTAAACTGCCATTTTGGTCCCTGTGGTTTGGTCACTTTTGCCACTTTAGTCCAAAACTCAAACTTTTTGCATCTGGGTCCCTGTGGTTTCAGTTTTATTGCCAATTTGTTCCAAAAATGAAACCAGGTCATATTTTTCTTATAAAATCCTGCTATTCTGTCATTTTCCGCAAATGCAAAATGATCATTTCTTTTTTATAAATAAATACCATATTTTATAAGACAAATATGACCTGATTTACCTCTGAGGAAAACGATAAAATTGCAGGATTTTATAAGACAAATATGACCTGGTTTCATTTTTGGACCAAAACGGCAATAAAACTGAAACCACAGGGACCCGGGTGCAAAAAGTTTGAGTTTTGGACTAAAGTGGCAAAAGTGACCAAACCACAGGGACCAAAATAGCAGTTTACTCTTTCTTTTTTTTCAATTATGTCCTATTATTAATTGGAATATATTAGGGTAAAGCAGCTGTTAGCGTTAGACTTGTAATTTGCATTTCGGGTCGTATTACACCTTCATATACTTTTGCCGAATATATCAATTACATATACAAGATGTGCATATATTGGTCAAAAGTGATTTGGATTAACTTAATATGTATTGAGCCTTGTAAAATTAAATATATTGGCCGGATTGTTTGACTCGTTACTAAACGCTCCCACCACCTCTAGATAAATGGAGTGTCTCTTACAACTTAAAAACCGTAAAACGAATGTTGCGTGCCAAAATTAAATTGAACAAGGGTTGTTTTTTGGTAATTAGGCTGGTGGGTATGGTATAAAACTCATAGAGCTTTATAACGCCCCATCAACATCACTTAGACGCCACCTCATATGGTGGACTTTAAAGGCCCTTCCTTTAGCATCCTTATAATGGTTTAAAGCCCTTTTAAAAAATATAAAAAAAGAAAAAGAAAAAAGAAATAAAAAAATGGAAATCTGATTAGTGAAAATGGAATGGGTCCCACATGCATACCCTATAGCGCTATTCATTGGGGTAACGAAATTGTCTATAACGCCCTCTCTTAGCGTCTAGGAAATGGGGAAGGAACGCCGTGAGGCGCCAAAATAGATTAGGTGGCAGGGAGCGTCATACCACACCCACCAGCCTTAATATAACAATAGTGAATTTTCTCCGAGAATTAGATACTGCAAGTAATTATTATATTCATTTATTTAAATTTAAATTACGTAATTATATAATTAACATTTCTAGATATTTATATAAGAGTAAACTTTCGTTTTGCTTCATGTGATTTGATCACTTTAACGGTTTTGCCCCAAACCTTTAAAAATAGCCATTTTCCTCCAATAGTTTGATATGGTTTTTCCATTTTGCTCTCCGCCTCTAACTCTATCTAAATTGTTTGTTTTTCCATTTTGCTCCCTAGCAAATTAGTGGAGGAAAATAGCTATTTTTAAAGGTTTGGGGCAAAATCATTAAGGTGACCAAACCACATGGAGCAAAACCGAAGTTTACTCTTTATATAATTAATCGTTTAACTTTTTAATATTGTAGATTATCTATGATCGAGAATCATTACATCGTTTAACTTTTTAATATTGTAGATTATCTATGATCGAGAATCATTACAATCTATATTTAACTAGTTTAATACCCGTCCGTTGGACGGGTTACGCTAAGATAACAGACAAAGACAATGTATATTCATGGTTTTTCGGTTTGCTTCTCCTTTTCCTCGTTTCCATCTCCTATTTGAAAATAGTACAACAATCGAACTTTTTTTTTAATTTTAAAACCCGTGAAACATATTTTGCAAAAACATTATCCAAACACTACAAAAATGACATATTAAATTTTAAGAAGCCAAAAACTTAAAAGCAGGTCAAAATAAAAATTACAAACGCACACATTAAGTGAACACAAAACTAAAGTGGGAATGAGCGAATACCGATCCCGTCCCGATCCCGCCCCGATAACGAAAAAACCAAAAATGTGGATAGCAGTTCCAATACCGAAACATGCCAGGATCAGAATTATCGATATCAGGATCAGGATGACGTCAATATTTTATACATTTGTTCATGGCCCGTGTAAAGAATATTATAAACAAAAATAACAATTTTAATTTATATACAAAAAACAATATTTACCCTTATGGATAAACATCAGCTTCACCATTTATAATCTACCCACCGTTTGGTTTTCTCCATGCACCTCAATAGTCAACAGGCTATTATAACAGCCACCCACTACTTCCTTTTCTCGATACACATCAAGTCCCCCTCAATCCATCAGATCAAAACACACACAGAGAGAGAGAGATAGAGAGAGAGGGAGAGAAGAAACACAGACACTACAACACAGAGAAGTCGGTGAACTTCCGATCGGCGAGACCACTCTGGCAAGTGCACATCTTCAACTGCTAAATCGCGGAAAGCTGCAAAGGTCAGATTCGTATATGGCATAATTAGGGTTTCGTGGTCGGGTTGTGATCAGAAAAAACAATGGACCTTCATTTACTTTTGTTTTGTGTTGATCTGGGTTCTTCAATACACAAAGAGAAACCTGTTTGTTGGGGTTTCTTTCTTTTTTTCTTTTTATGCTTATTATTACTATTATTTTTTGGATGTAAATCTGCGATTAAAGTCTGAAAAAGTATTAGTACGATTCATAGATTTGATATTTGTTCGTGTTGTACGCCTTTCTGAGCATACTTAGCTTTCAAAATCGTTTATATCTTGTGTTTTTACATGAAGAATGTTAGATGTAACATATGGACTACTATTTGTGAGGCCAAGGTTTATGTGATGAAAGAACATGAACTATTCTGTTGATTTTGATTATATTGAACTTATGACTAATGATAAATAGTTGTTTAATTTTTAATTAAATACATGTTAATAATTTCCTGTTGATACATTATATATGAGTGTTCTAATACTTATGGGCTTATTCAATAGTTGAACTTGCTTCTTTTGACATCGGTGTATAGTTAGTAAGATTGTTTTTTTTTTCAGGTGCATAAATGTGTTTTAACTGTGTCTACATGGTTAAGTATTATGCCTCTGTGTCTATTTTACTTTCATCTTTGTTTTTAATGTTGTTTAACAACACACCCTGTTGAGTGGTTTGAAGCCGATAACACACCTTCACAAGATTCTGGACAAAGGCTGTTGTTTAACTTATTCTAAACCCACAAAGATTTTACCTTGATGCATACTGCTATACTAATAGTTGTAATGAACTGAAAAAAGTTTACACAGGAAATAGAAGAATAAACTAAAGTTTAACTTATTAACTAAAGAACAAAAAATAAGCAGTTTTAATATTTGATCAACGGTAAAAAAAAAAAATAACATCAGCCATTAAAAAAAAGGTTCATTCGTTCATTTCTTCATCACAGTAGGTATGGAAATTTATACCAGTACATGAATTTCGGTTCGTCTTACTATGGATGTTTTTATTGTACAGAATGGCTGCGGATGTGAAGATACGCAAAAAACAAACTACGAAGGCGAGAACACTTGACAACCTCCTAGAAGATTGTGCGGTGCACTTAAGGAAGTGATTGATGAGAACGATCAATTGCATCTGAATGAATATAACCCCAGCGGTGGCAGCTACGTAATTAGCGAGCTCTGGAATTTCAAGGAAAACCGAAGAGCTACACTAAAGGGGTTATCAGCTACATTCTGAAGTGCACCAATCAATAAAGATCCACAATTTTGTTAGACCAGTACAGCGTCTTGTTTACGTTGTATGTTACCGTGTATGTTACGGTGTATGGTACGCTGTATGTTACGCTGTATGTTACGGTGTATGTTACGGTGTATGTTACGGTGTATGTTACGGTCTTTTGTTATCGAGTCTGTAAGTTCTGTCAAGATTACCAAGTTTTACTTAGTAATATGTTTTGTCCATGTTTGATGCTTGACTGTTTAACTTTTAGTCTTAAGCTCGTTTAAGCTCGATTGGAACGCACAGTGAGTTAGTTTTCTTGAAGCATTTCAAATGATTGGTCTTTGCATTTAAGGAACTTATAACAACCCTGTATTAGTTGATTAAATTTGATTAAAGTCAAAAAAAATTTCGTCTTATATCTTACGTTAATGTAGAAGAAACTTAAAATAGTAAACCCATTGTCTTCGAATCTAATTGAGGTTATTTTACCATGTGATTATCGTTGAAACTGAACTAATTAAGCTTCTTTGTATGTTTATTTACTTACATTTGATGAATTGGAGTGTTTAAAGTTTTTCATGTGAAACGAATAAAGGGGTATCATATAAAAATAGGGTAACATCCGAATGACAATTATGTCACTACAATGGATTTTCTGAAAATAATTTTTTTAATAACGGAAGACTCAAACTGTTATGAATTTATAAGCTCAGTGGCTAAAAAAACCAAATAATAAATTTACGAGCTCAGGTTGATGTTTCACACATATCAAAAGGACGCAAATTGCATTTTGCTCTAATTTATAAAAGGAAAACCTACGTGAACGGTGTACAACCAGAAACAATATAAAATAAAACTGATAGAGAGATAAAACTTGAAATATTGTCGTTTTAATGCAAAAGTAAATGTTAAACAACACGGTGGAAAAGTGTTATAACAATCAAACGTGGTTTACTGCTTCAATTTTCTCGGCTTTTGGATCGTCCTCTTTAACCTCGAAGATAGCCTCTTTTCGACTTGTTGGGTTGATGCACGATGCTCATTTGTCAAAGATGGGATATTTTTGGCATCGTCTACTACTGACGCATCCTGATGGTTCACATCAACAACCACTTGAAAGTTAAGTATGAAAGCAAGGAATAGAAAGTATAAATATGAAGTTTGTTTACATGTAAAAACAACTACCAATTCTTCTTGACTTGTTGCATTGTGGACATCTGATGAAGTTGGTGTACATCTAGCATCATCTACCCGGGAACATTTAGAATTGCCAGTGTCGACCTCATGTTCCACGTTATCAACCACCTAAAGTTGTTACACAAATTTGAATGTAAGCAATATAAAGTATATGCACAAAGGTTTTTAGATATAAAAAAGATTACCGATGACGTATTTTCTTCTTGTTGAGTTGTCGTCTGGTCCGCATCTGACAAATTTGGCGTATTTTTGGGATCATTTGTTGGGGCAAACTGAGAATTAGCATAATCAACCTCATGTTCCGTATCTACAATCGCCTAAAGGTATTACACACACATTAAGAATAAACAAAAAAAGTATATATAGGAAGTTGATTTACACGTGAAATGAATTACCGATGACAACGACGTTTTAGATTCTGTCGGCAAAATACGTGGTCCCCATAATGACTCGTGTATCATGTCCCATTCATCATCATTGATCCGACATAAAAACTCGCTAGCTTCGTCATGGAGAACTTCAGCAGAAGGACATGTTGAAGGAAGTAAAGTGGTAGCAAGATTATTAATATCATCACCCAAGTATTTTGATACGGTGAAGCGTGGACTGTAAGTAGGTGCCAAATTGTAATCATCAACTCTTATCCTAAAAATCACATGCCGAGCACATAAAGCGTCCATCAGAAATTCATATATCCAATACGGATCATTAGCACCCTATAAAAACACCAAGACAAAGTATTATAAATTAGAAAAAAAAAGATAACATAAGCATGAAAAAAAATCATGAATGAGTATATAGACATGGCCATTTTTAAGTATAAAGATCCGAAGACATATATGTCATAATTAGTACATGATAATATATAAAATATACCTCTGATAAGGTCTTTATAATCAATTGTTCAGCCGTAAGTCCGAGAAGAAGATTTGCAGCATCGTCAAAGAGAACACATGTAATCTCTTTTTCTTGGTTCCATAATTGAACAGCCAGTTTATACCTAAATAAAGAAAACCGATAACAATATATAAGAATAAAAAAGTCAGATCCACGAATAATAGTCAAAACCCTTTGTGTGTAAGACCACAGTATTAATGTATCAACCGGAACCGGTACCAAATGTCCGAATCAACTGAACGGGTACTTTATCGGTACCAAATCAATACAAACTGACGACACTTTTCCGGTGCCGCTTACGTTATTGGTCGAAACCGGTTTTACCAATTTATGTCGACAAATATATGTACCGATCAGGAACTGAAACGTACCGTACCGAGTACATTAGGTATCGGTACCGCTACCCAGTTGTGGGGCTTTTAGGTACTGTTTGTTACCGAGGTGATCCCTAGTTTTAAAATCCTACAGAAACTTACGAATGACGGGGATTGACGACATATCTATTGCATTTCAAACAAAGGTAGCGTGCATCTGAAAAAGTCGTCTTCTTACGACATATGGTACACCGAACGTACTTCCAATCCTCCTCTAAATCAACACCAATTATTGTGCCCTCAACATTGTACATTTTTCCCTTTAAAAAGATATGAAGAAATTTAGGCATGACCATGGTAAAAGCTGCTGGTTGTAGACTAAAAAGCACTAACAATACCTTAGCAAGACCATCTTTAATATAATTATAGATGTCAAATACACTAACAACAGACATGTCCTCGTTGCTTTGATCATCCAATGTGAATATAACAGGCGGCACTACACTGTTAACATAAATAAATAAATAAAGTTAGTATTTACAAGTAGACTAATCGTATGTCACAATGAACGGAAAATTAGGAAAGAATTGCTGTACATGTTTTTGAAGGCCTCAATGACAATAGGGAAATCCAGATTGAGATAAAGTTCAGTGGCAACCATTGACACTAAACACGGACCCCCTGGTATAATTTGACACTATTATATATAGGTTGAAATATTAACTGATGAAAATACATAGTATTTTAGAAAAAACATACCGTCGAACATTCGGACCTTGCAACCGGTCAAAATAACCAAAATTTTATTATTTCCATAACTGCGGATAGCCTCGTCAGTAAACTTGAGAGCAGCTTTGCCCCATAACGTAACATTAAGTTTGTTGCCACTATATTGTTTAAAGCAACAATGAAAAAAAAACATAGTTACATTATATAACTAACATATACAAAGAAAAAGTACAATAAAATTTACCGCTCATCAGATAAAACTATGTGACGAATCTCCCGATTACATGACTGAACGTTTGAAGATTCAGTGTTAACAGGACCCCATGCGCGTAGTGCACCAAAAACATCTACATTTAAAAGAAAGTTACACATAATGATGTAGATAAAAACAAATGATAGCGTCGTCGGTAAAACCTGTCAGATAGTGATCATCATTTATGCGTTTGGTGAGATCCTCAAATGGAGCCAAATCAAAAACATAGCGTTTAAACAACCACGGTTCAATAGACGAAGCAGCGACTCTCGTCCAACGTGAAAATTCAAGATACTTACAACGTCACAAAGGACGGTACAACATATCATAGGGATGAACAAAAAAGTTATCAATCATATACACACAGCCCTCTTCCAAACGGTTCTTGAAAATGTAAATCAAATTAGCAGGTATCCTTGCATGAATTGTAAAACCCTAAAAAGAAACAATGTTAAGTCTTAGAAAAAAAATGTTATACCGCTATGTATGCAAATAAATATTAGAAAGGGCAATCTTTACCCAAAGGCTTCCAAGTGGGTCAATTTGGGTTACGTTTAATATTATATTGGTTCATTTGGGTAAAGATATAATATCATTCGGCCCGAAACTCATACTGACCCGAAACGTTCCCATCCAAAAAACGTTCGGTCCCAAACCCGTTCCATCCCGAACCAAAAACAACCCTTTAGGTAGTTGACCCGGTTATAACAAAACCCGTTTCAAACTGAAGTTTTAACCCATGAGTCGACCCAAATCCGGCCCGACCCGTTTGCCTGGTCTAAAAAATATGATCTTACACGTTCATCTGAAAAAATGATGTCGTTAGAAAGAACACGGTTTGTTTTGGGGTTGTATGTTGTCCATATGCGCGAGACCATAACAACTATTCTCCGGTTGTCAGTACGATTGCACCGTAAGTCTGTAATGAAATTATAAGCCATGCTATGGTGATGGGAAACCTGAAAAGTTGGTGAAACATGAGTAAACACAAATATGGTAAACATGAAGACAATATTTTCAAATACACACGTTAAACGAATACATTAGTGACAAGAACAATAATATTGAGTACACAGTAAAATACCACCTTTTATACCATGAAAAGAAGATAGTCCATATTTATTCAAAACTATACAATTACCAACCAACGACTACATTACACCACGTGTTGCTACAGATGGTAAATTGTAGAACACTTCTTTGTAAACAACATTTCTTGTGAGGTTGTTATTGCACTTCCCAGTATTGTCAATGTAAAACCTTAGGCCATCACGAGACGTGACACGGGATGCAACGACGTATAGCTGACCATGTGTAAAGACAGGATTTACCAGATACGCGCAAACATGTTTAAAAGTTTGCCCTTGACTTTTATTGATAGTCATAGCAAAGCAAACCTTTATTGGAAACTGCCTTCTTTTAAAAGAAAAAGGCCAACATGTATTCGTTGGAGTCATATCGATCCTACCAATAAATGCCTTTTCGCCAACATGTGTACCGGTAATAATTACTGCCTCAATAACACGCCGACTAATTTGTGTAACCACCAACCGTGTACCATTACACAAGCCCTTTTGCAAATTTAAGTTGCGCATCAAAATAACCGGTGCACCGATCTTTAACTGTAACCTATGGTTTGAAATCCCAGAAAAATTCAACGTGTTAAGAAACTCAGGTGGATACAAAACACACATCTCGTCATAGTTGTTTGTGCTTTGACATATTTCATCAGCACTTAACAATTCTTGAAGTTCACCTGGCATTTTTTCAAGGACGTGAAGGTTGATCTTATCGACCTCATCATTCGTTGGGCACAAAATGCAGCGTTCTTTTAAATAGTGAATGTCATTGACTCTCTCTAAAATATCAGGAAAGGTATTGGAAACCACTGCACCAATCGGATTTTCAGAAACCGGGATTAAAAGATCATTAGGCATTTTGATCCACGTAGGTTCATCTTCCCCCACCAATGAAATTGTAGGCAAGCGACCGGCCCCCATGGCCAAGATCCAATTGCTGAACCTTTTCATTTTTTCAAGCGAATCTCCACTGATATTTGGATTGTGTAAGCGCATATTAGTCGTCAAATGAAATACCTTACATGCATTCCATATTGTGTCTGACTTGTTAACAACAGACGCGACAATCTGACTACGTGGGGCATGCGGAACAACCGGTAAAATTTGACGAAAATCACCTCCAAGAACCACAACTTTTCCCCCAAATACTCGATGCCGAGCGTCAACCATGTTATCACGACAAACATCTCTAAAGGTTCGGTCAACAGCCTCAAATGCATACCTGTGTTGTAAAGGTGCTTCGTCCCAAATTATTAGATCAGCAGCATTGATTAACTGAGCAAGGTTGCTGCCGTAGTCGATCGAACAACATGAATCATTTTCAATATCTATAGGAATGCGAAACCGTGAATGTGCGGTACGACCCCCAGGTAACAACATAGATGCAATTCCGGACGATGCAACGGATAATACAATTTTCCTACGTGAACGAAGGCAAGCAATAAGTGTTCTCCACAAGTACGTTTTACCTGTCCCTCCGCTGCCATATACAAAAAAACGCCACCATTGTTGTTATTCACTGAATCAAGTATAGCATCAAACACTTGCCTTTGAATAGCATTTAACCCGCTATGTAGGTCATTGAATTTCACAACTTCTTCTTGCACATTATATGTTTTTTCAGCAATAATCAACCCATTGGAACCATCATCCGTTAAATGAGGATCAAGCTGAGGTAGAGTTGGAAAGTCGGCCAATGATTTGTTGTGATTGTTTAAAATCGAATTTATCTCAACCAACGTATAGTTAAGTATCTCCTCATCCGTGAACACCACAAGTTGGTTACCTAGAAGTGCTCTCTGTTTGAAAGCAACATCTTCGGATAAGTATTCAAGACAGTCATAAAATAACTTCGACTGATCACTAACTATGCAGAATAAAAGAATCGTCACAAACAACTCACGCAATTGATTCCCTAACTTCCACTGGTAGGCTTCACGTATAGCCTCAACCCATTCAACATCGTCTCCAAGCAAACTTAGTGCTTTACAAGCTAACATATAATTTGGATACTCGACACCGTCAACCGTACGAATTTCTTTGAAGCTACGTGGACCGCGAACAACATTTAATAACAAACGAAGATAATACTTCTCACCCATAGAAGGATTCACATGATAAATGCGACCAATAGTATTACCACCATACCTTGGCATCCATTGCCTATCCTTTTCATGCCACGTGTAATGAGTTGGGTACTCAACGTAGGTTAAATTCCGACCCTCTGGGTGATTCCGATTTGCCTCCATCCATGCAGTGAACTTAGAAAAGGCAGATGTTGATCGTTGTGCTACATCAGCAACATCAGCATCATCTCGGAAATAGACTCTATTACAACCTTCTTCATGGAATGGTAGTCTTTCAACCGCAACTGAACGGTAATTCATGTCAAATGAAAACAGCTTCCAACACGCTTCTATCGCTGAAATGTACCGACAATTTATATATTCTTCAATTTCATTTTCATTACGTAACAACGATGCAAAAGACGTTCTACTGTTAGGACCTTCCAAGACAGCAGTTGCACGATCTGGACCTTTGTTAAGATACGTGAATAAGTACTTAACCAACATACCCTGGTTACACCACTCCACATTTATATGGCAACCATATTTGACAAGTAAGTCACGGTTATAAGGAACCACATATCGATTATCAAGCCTAATATCTTGACTACCAACCCGGACTGTTCTTGAATTGTTCGGCCTTTTATAACAGGGCCACCCATCATTTCTTATAAATGTTTCATCACAATAGTTCTTTGGATACCCTTTCGTACATTTCTGATTATGCATACAAGGACTGGATGGATTTAGTTCACCACATGGTCCATGCATCATTTGCTTGCTAATAACTGCAAAAGCAGCAGGATCTTGCAATTCAGAAGGAAGTTCAGCGGATATATATCTATCAATATCTTCCGTTGTACCAATCTTATCCACAGGTTCTAGAAAAAGCAAAGCATGACAATGCGGAAGTCCACGTTTTTGGAATTCAATTGTGTAAATAACTACAAATTAAGCAAAACATATTTTTTAGTTATGAATAATGAAATATATGTTCAATTAAAGAAGGTAAACTTAAAAAAATAAGTAACGTACCAGCCTTCGTCTTGCCAAAATGATTTTTTTTCCTTAAATCTTTAATAAGCTCATCAAGCCGAATTTTAAAAACGCGTGCAAGAATGTCTGGTCTATCTGATGCTGTCCGCCCAGGTGTGGTAGCACTAATGTGACGGTCAACTTCAGGCCATCTCGGGTTGCAAGTCATGGTAATAAAAAGATATGGTGTCCCAGCCCAACGGCAAATCGCCATTGCATCTTGATATTGTTGTAGCATATACCTTGGCCCCCCAGTAAATGACGCTGGTAGAATAACCCTGCGTCCAACAAACTCACACGTTGTTTCTCCATTACATACATGATCATACAATCCGTTATATAGATCTGAACGAATCGTAGCTTGGTTTCGCCTATACCAATCTAATTCACTCTCTAGAACAGCACTATAAGCATCAACGACATACGTCTGAAACAAACGGCCAGATAAGTGCAACGTTCTTGCTTCAGTATCCCTAACATGTAAACGATACCGATAGTATTCCCTTAAAGATATGCTTTTCCTCCTTGCCGACGTATTACGTGATAAGGGAATGTTTGGATGGTACCCATCCTCTCCATAAGGAAAGAGCAACGGATATTGCAAAGACATGTAACTTGGGTGCAGCTCCGAAATGCGTTTTGTAGTATAAGTATCTCGCTCTTGAATAAGGATGTCACGCGAGTCAGTTGGATTACCATCACTTGGAATTAATGCAGCCACTTCGGAAGCTGTGGGTAAATTATATTGACGAGCCTGTGTATTTCGCGTGCCAAGCAAGCGAAGTCTAACTGGTTGCCTAGACGAATCATCAAACCTTTCCCTAGCCATCCTAAACGCTTGTACTAATACATTATTTTCATCAAGCATGGCCAGCAAGTCAACCACCAACGAACGAAAAATGGATTCATCAGAAGATGATGGAACACAGTTTCTTAAAGCATAAAAGCGATTATCAATTTCATGGGCCGTATCATAAATATATAATTGCGCAAATCTAGGCCGACCATCATCATGAGTTGGAATCAGAGAGCCAATTCTATGATGGTTGTGTCCATTGAAACGAAAGGCATACGGACCACGACTATCATTTAATTCCGAACATACTCTCCCACCGGTTGACGTCATCGAAAAAAGTGAATTAAAAACTTTGATATGGTCTCTATAAACTGATGACCGTGGCTCAGAATTGTGATTCAGTAAACTTAGCAATGGCTGCGGAGGATTCATAAGTAAAGGTAAAATGACATTCCCCTCACCGCAACATAAGCTGAATCTAGGAACAGACGGTGCAAAATGTTTCAAAGTTCGTTCTGCATACCACACCATTGCATCACAATGCGAACATACATGATCTGCATCACCACAATCCCAGTATGATTGAACACGACCTTCAATAAGAATGATCAAAGTATAAGTGATGATAAAATTACGAAATCAACAAAAAAATATGAAAAAAAAGTTAGATAATGGTAAAAACTTTACCTTGAGTGTTTTCATCTTGATACTGGCCATATGCACCATTTCGCGTTTGGTTTTGAGGAGTACATACAGGGACGTTTGAATTCAAACTGATACAACTTGAGGGAGATGGTACTGCAGAAGTTGCTGGAGTTAAAGGGCTTATTGCACTTCTACCACCAGCACGACGACGAATTTGTGAAGGTGTGTTGTCATTATTCAAAGAAAGTGGCCGATCTCGTAAGCGAGGACGACCCATTCGTCTCGTAGCTTGTAGTACTCCTTGTGAGCAGAAAATATATGTATTGTGAGACAGCATGTATCGGACTAACACTGATAAACGAACATTTGTTACATTTGTGTAACAAAACCTATCATTTACCTTCATTAGTCATATTGATATATGGCACAAACATATATTTCATTTTATCTTATATACCTTGTGTCACCACGTATCACACAGCTTATCCAATTCATACCTTCTTTCCCCACATGTCCAGCATCATATCCACTTCATCTTATGTAACTTTCTTAAATTTTATCACGTACAATATAAAACAAAGACCTGACCATCATAATCCGAATCCTAATCCTAATCCTAAGTACGAATATCATAGTGACATAAGTATCTTTAAACACGTGTGTATCCAACTAAAAGATATGATTGATGAATCGAGGCAACGAATCAAATATATAACCTGTTTACTACTTTTATGAGTTCATATAATGATACTTTAAATCAAAATAGACGAACAGATAACACAAAAGATATTATCATACCTGTTGATTAACAGGAAAACTGTAGATTGAATTGTAGAACAGGAAAACTGTAGATTGAATTGTAGAACTTGATGAACCGGCACTTAAGTAAATTCAACCTAATATTACACAACAACTGATTAACAAAGGAGTTACCAATACTAAAACACAATTATGAAAACACTAAACAATATATACCTTTCCGAAGCAACACTTGGAATAGATCAATGTATCTTTTTTTCTGAAAATAAAAATTATATGCAGATAAGTTTTTGATTACCAAAAAAATAGGATATAATGGGGAGTGGAACCATAAACATAGAAGTTAATTAAATGTCTGAATAACCAACTTGTTTAAAAAAAAACCCTGTTATGTAACTTCTTTACATGGGGAGTGGGTTTCACTGATGAGGACCTTAAAAACACAACTACAAGTCAAGTGTCTTCACAAGTGGTTTCGAATAAGGTGATTAACTACAAAAAATCAAAAGCTGAAAAGGCTAAATTGTAATTAATTTGTATACTTAGCATACATACCTTAAAAATAATCATCGGTGGTCAGTGCAGATGTCCTGGTCTTCCCTCTTTGCTTTCAACATGGCAGTTTGCCTAGGCCATCCCTGTTATCAACGACCCTAAAATCGAAATATTTGTATAGTTACAGTTTTTTTATTGGATTGTTTAATCACAAAATTACCCTTGTTTTACCCTGATATCAACATCTTGTTCACACCGTACACCCAGCTTCTCATTCTTGCAGGTCTGATGTTGAACATATAAAATAAATCAGGCAAACACAATATAGTTCCACCATTAAAAATGTGCCCTTCAAATTCACTGCCCATCGCCGATCATCCTCGTACCCCACCCCCAACGCCACCCAGAGCATATCTATCCGACTAACTTACCATATCCGATTATCTAGGTATAGAATCCACCATCATTGCTTGAATCATTTGATTTTGGTAACGAATTGAAAAGCAACTTCAAGGCAGCCGCCGACTGAAGTTGGACCCCATACCATCACCACCCACTTTGTTGAAAACACTGATCTATAACGATTCAAACGATTTTCAGAACAGATATGCAAAGATCCTCGCTTCATTTTTGAATTTCTCAACATTTGATTTGATTTCAGACAAATGTAGAGTTGTTTTGTAAAGACAGGTAGGTAAAATTGAATGTGAACGATGACTCAGTGAGTGGTTTTGGAACATGATGATGTGAACATACAAAATAATTTTTCTATTTATTTTTGTAACAATATATATAAGAGGTTAATTTATTAAAAATCATATATCAGTAGAATTTTTTTATTGTTTGGTAATGCCTTTTCTTTTATCAATCACACTCTTTGGGTTAAAATTATCGGTAATTAACAAAATAATTTAAATTTAATACCATTTTTTAAACAGTAACAGATGTGTTAACATTCTTTTGAATGAATGTCAACTATAAATGAGAACCACTAAGACACCCCTTTAGTGGGGCGTTTTTGTTAAAAAAAAATCAAAAAAAAAAAACACTGAAAACTGATATTTGTTTTCTATTTCTTGACCAATATTAAACACCTCTTTTTATTCGTATATATAGTGGCAATATCAACTAATATCAACGGGAACCCGTTTCAAAGAGCAAATAAACCCACTGGTTTACCATAAAATGTGAAACTTGGAAGGATCAAAATGAAATTGAATCCGTAATGTTCATTCCTCAAAGCTTGATTGATGAATAAACTTTCGCCTAATCAACGCAAATCAACCATTGACCCAAATTTTCACATATGAAAGTCCATTACAATTACAAATAATATTTATTTAACATTGCCCTAATAATAACAAAACAAAACATGAAAGGCCTCTCAGGGGTAATTTTGTAATTTAAACATTGAACGATTATTGCTTCACCTCTGGTCTTCCCTCTTCACCATTACAACCTACCTGTTTTGTGTCATGCTTGTCATTGACTACATCTTCAGAGACATAGAGGGTGAGGCCGGAGAGAGATGATAGTATGTTTGGTGGGTTAATTTAACGCCGATGAAGATTAGGGAAATTGATTCTTTGGGCGAGCAGATCTGGTAGCAGAGATGCAGCTGGAGGGAAGGGACACCAACAATCGATCGTCAGATGTGGAGTCGTCATTGACGAAAAAGACGGAACCTTCTTTCAATCCTCCCAGTGATCAGGTACATATTTCTTTTCTTTGTTAGGGTTTACACAACTTAGAGGGAGTTTGGGTTAGCTTATTATGTGTTTAAACACAAATGCGTATCCAAAAATTAATATCATCTACGACATTTGGAATGGAGTCTTCTTGCTGCATTTGTTGAAAAGTTTTGAAGTTCTCGATGGGTTTGATTTCAGTTTTGGGAGTTTTGAAATTTAGGGTATTGGGTTTTTGATGATGTAGTCTAAACACTAAGTGTATCAAAATATTTATCTCATCAAAGGGGTTTTGAATGGTGACTTGTTGTTGTATTTGTTGAAAAGTTTTAATCTTGATGATGGGTTTGGTTAGGTGTTTGGGTTTTCATTTGTGTACTCTAAACACGGATGTGTATTAAAAAAGAAATCTTATCAAGGTGCTTTTAAATGCTGTCTTCTTGCTGTATATGTTGAAAACTTTTGATTAACATGATGGGGTAGGCATTCATTTTGTGGTATTGAAAATCTGAGTTTTGGTGTTTGGATGGCGGGGGATCCAGGTTATCGAGGATACAAAAGAGACTGTTCATGAGCGTGGTTCTAAGTTTATCAACTTAGTGAAAAGTGAGTAAGTAGTTCGTTGTGGACGGTTGTTTTCATACACTATTTCTGTACTCACTGAACGGTTTAAATGTTTAGATAAACAAACCTCTGTTTTGATGTGTGAAATAAATTTTTGAACATAGTGTGTGTTCATTGAAATTTGAAGTTTGCAGTAGTTTTTATCAAATTATTAGCCATACGAGTGTCTAAAATCAAAGGTTACATTTCATACTTGTCTAATTACAGTTAAATGAAGAGCTTGGCTGGCGAGACATTTGTTTGCAGAATTTGGCAGAACATATCTACTGTCACAGGTAATAACTATGTGTTTTCTATTTTTTGATAGATAAAAAATTACTTTTATCTAAAAGACAAAAAAATTAAATTTAGAAGATCAATCATAATCATGCTGAACAAAGGAGAAACCTAAACAAAACATAAGAAAAACATTTTTCAACTGATAATTATAAGGAAAAACATACTTCAATTGAGAAACCAAAACAACCACACAAAAACACTCTTCAACAAATAATGAAAAAACCATCGTTAAATTACCATTTAAAAATAAACAGTCATCTTTGGAATCTTCGGAATCTTTGACTTTTTCCTCACTGACCAGATTGAATCTGCCGTATCAGCGTACTCGTCCTCGACATCATTTTCTTTACCCCTGGTGTTGTTAACAACTTGACAACTTTCATTGGAACTACTAATGTCAATAACATCATTCCATTGCCAAGTTAATATAGCTCTTGCCCGTTTGTTGGATCGATCACACCTTCGAATCTAGTACAAATGAAAGGCTTGGTTTAGTCGAAAATAGACAAAGAATTTTAAGACAAAAAAGTGAAATTAAGTTTTACACAAAATCATACCAATTCGCTAATAGTTTCCTCAACGTTGTCACCATGCTGTCACATGGTAAATAAAATAAGATTTGAGAACAATATGTTAATACCCCATGAATGTTAGAGAAGGTGTAAGACTACCTTTGGCATTGGTTTGACTGTCTTAGTTACCTTCTTTGTTCTATTTCGTGTGGTTTTCTTCTGTTGAGGATGCTCCATTCTTACCAAGACGTAACTGACAGAAGCTAAACAAAACAAAATACCAGTCTGATATGTATAGGGTAAACAAATAAAAAAACGAAATGAACCACCACTGAAATCGGTTACCCATACCATAAAAAATGGAATATGGCTATACCCCCACTATCAAGAAGTAATTGAGGTGATTACCCACATTCCACATATCGTGGTATGGTGGTTATTTTTTATTAGATATTATAAATTACTATAGTTTGTTAAAAATAAAGGTAACCAACTTTGTAAAATGTCTCAACTAAGAAATACAAACTATTTTTTATCTCTAAAGTAAATAAACTTCAATTTAGTGTTTCAATAGTGTGTAATTAGCAGATAATCAAGTTATTCTTTTTAATTCTATTAATTCTTATGTAGTTATTATATATATATATATATATTACGTGGATTTCATATAAATCAAAACTTAATTTTAAACTTCCAAGTGTGACATTTCAACCATCAACCTTATTTTTAAACCTGGTCAAGCATGAACCTTTCGTTGACCAACAACAATTTACAATTATTTTCTCTTATTTTATAATTTGTTTGTAAACTGATCTAGGTTTTGATTTTACACTTGTATGAAACAACAACTGACCAAATACTAAAAAACAATAATAAACCACATATAATGTATAATCAATTCATTGCAAATAGAATGCACGACTAAGAAAACGAAATAAGGTAACAAACGGTAACGTGAAAATAAAAAAAACAAAACACGTAATAGAACTACATATTTGGTAACACCAGAGTTTCCGTAAATACCGCGCCTGCCAACATCGAATAGGAACCTAACACAGGATAGTAACAATCTTCGCCACTTAAAGTTATGTCTAGTTCATTAACGTCTCCATAATCGTCTACGACAAGAAACTTGCCAGTACTAATCACGTATGTAATCGTGCAACCTAAAAGAATCGGCCGAATTGGAGGAAAAACCCAGACTTTAATCCAACTGTCACCGTCCAACCTCCACAAATCTACTGACCAAAAAGGCATCCCGTGAGTAAGAAATATGTGCAGATTGTTATGTATAAGCAATAAATGCCCTTCCAAGTCATCACGTGGAACCTTTGGATAGCGTATCTTATTAAATTTTTCCAACTTCACATCAAAACCAAGTAGCATACTTCCCGAGTGAAAACGATTTTTGATGAAGTCAACCGTAAAATAAACAACACCTTTGCAGAAAGTTCCGTTAGACCATTTAAGCTTCCTTTTGAAATACTTTTGTTCGTCAAGAAAACCTACTTTCCGCCACAACTGACGCCTCAATGAATATATATAAAGCCACATTTTACCACCAAAACGCTTTAAATGTAAAAGCATGTACCCCTTCGAAGAATCTACATAAAAACCAACAGCATCCAGTCGTGGGTTGCATAAACCACGAATTTTTGAGTTAGCCACCATGTTATACACCTGTGTTAGCGGGTTCCAAATAACCATCTCACCAGTATCGCACAAACAAATACATAATAATCCTTCAAAACTCGCAAGAATCCGTACAAGACACGAAGAGCGTTCGAATGGAAGTGAAAGTACAATTTTTGAGGAACGACTTAAATGGTCAAAAACAACAGGATAAACGTAACCCGATAACGATCCGATTAATATGAACTTTTGGTCGTAGGTAGTCGATATGTGGCGACAATGCATGATAGCAAATTGTTGCGTCGATAGTAAAGAAAGCCATTCCCTGCACACACACCTACACTGACCCACACACCTTGCCGGAAGCCTGACTAATATATGAGACACAAGTATGTCAATACCAATATCGTCGATGCACGTCCTACTTTGTGCATGGCGTCTCATATGTAATTTCTTTCTAACTGGATGCAGACAATCCATGAGAAGTATTCACTGCACTTAATACAAATCAAATAGTGAGTGGAATTATAAATATAGGGGAATGGAATTATAATGGGGAGTGGAATTATAAATACAGAAGTTATTTAACTGTTTGAATTGCCAAATTTAAAAAAAAAAACTAATCCTTGTTTTGTAACTTCTTAAGTTGCATTGGAGAAGTTATACTAACTGGCCATAAAGAATTGAGCGTAGACATTTGATACGACTGGTTGATTTTGCAATAAGGGGCTTTAAACGACAAGAGCCTTGCTAAGCTATAATGTAAGTATACGAAAACCACATATTTTATCAAATGGACTGCATATTCTATTTAGGCATCATTGTGACCAGGCTAGCGGGGACCAACATTGAATTTTAACTGATATTTCTGAATGGGTTTCTACTTTTCACAATTGTTTTAAATAGAGGTTACACTTTACCATAAAATATTATGGGTTTCTACTTTTCACAATTGTTTTAAATATGTATATCAGTATCGAAATGTTTTTTACTGGATTAAAAGGCATTTTTTAATCAAAACAACGTACTTTTGATTGGGTTTTCGGGTAACGTTACACGTCTACCATCAACGTATACAGTTCCCCCTTTTATAATATCTTAAACATCAATGATTTTTGTATACTAAAAATAACACACACAAATATCACATTGCAACGTAATATAAATCCAAATGAAAGATAATACCATAGTTTACATAGAAGACGAAAACACACAATACAAAAATCAAATACCTTAACATTACTAAACTCTATTGAGAAACATAGTCCAAAAGAAATAAAAACATAAGGTAAATGGAAAACCTAATCATAATTGCTTCTAAAAAGACGGTAGCACTCGCCACAAAACGGCATCATTAGAGGCAAATTAACATAAATTTGGCACCCCATACAGGCTTGACCAGCACCAGCAGCACCGTCATCACCCTCACCGTGACCCCCATTTTCTTCAGCCCCAACATTCTCTACAGCCCCGACATTCTCTACAGCCCCAACATTCTCTTCAGCCCCAACATTCTCTACACCCCCACCATTCTCTACAGTCCCAACATTCTCTTCAGCCCCAACATTCTCTACACCCCCACCATTCTCTACAGTCCCAACATTCTCTTCAGCCCCCACATTCTCTTCAGCTGCGACATGGTCTTCAGTAATCTCATTAACATTACTTTCACCTTCCATGTTATCATCCCTTACCCCTTGTACCATCATCTTTGCATGCTTCTTCCCTCTCAAATGAGCGTCAAGTTGCATAGAACTTGTACAAAAAATATTGCACAAACCACAATGAAAATCGATGAAAGGAAACGTAGCTTTGTCTACCTGTCACATCAAAATATGAATGAAACGTTATATTATGTACGAATGAAATATAAAATGAAAGATTTTAAAAATAGATGTACCCTGTCAAGATGTTTGCGTGAAGATACATGGACATTGTATTGGTGCATGTCAAGGCATATTATATTACAAAGAGGGCAACCTACGAGATCATCTTCGTTGGCACCGTTTGCTAGTAAATTGTGTAACTTGGTGTACATTGACATTGAGGTTGAAATTTTTTAGATGATGAAAGATATATAAAACAATAGAATAGGGTATAGTTATGTAGGTTATGAAGAGAGATTGTGGGAAGGTGGGTAGGTTATGACGAAAGTTTGTGGGGAGATGGGTAGGTTATGAGGAGAGATTATAGGAGGTGGCTAAGTTATGAGAAGAGATTATGAACAGGTGGGTAATGTTGATAGAGAAGAAGGTATAAATTTTGAAATCTAAATCTTTTGAAAATCGATAAAATAAAAAGTGGAAAAATAATGGTATGTTTTTTGCTCCACATTTTAAATTCCACTAATTTATAATTTAATGTTTTATATTTTTAAACTAACCACTATTTTTAATTTTCGAAGAGTGTACAAATAATGGTATGTTTTTTGCTCCACATGTTCAGATAATATATAGTGTTTCAAATTAATCATGCCTGTGTGTATTC
The DNA here is from genome assembly GCF_002127325.2 of Helianthus annuus. Taxonomy (NCBI): domain Eukaryota; kingdom Viridiplantae; phylum Streptophyta; class Magnoliopsida; order Asterales; family Asteraceae; genus Helianthus; species Helianthus annuus. Next base: position 114,155,508 of record NC_035435.2, read on the forward strand.
ATCTAGAATGAAACCATATCATATTTGCCAAAACTCTTAAAAACTAAAAGTATGAGAAGTATTGTTAACAATTTATGAAGCATAACCAATAACTTAGATTATATGGATTGTCACGTGGCTGAAACATTTGATGTAACTGACGTGATATTGAATGTAAAAACTCTGTATTTATATACCGAACATGACAACACCAAGTATATCAGTAGAAATAAAATCGGGTTGTTTTTACCATTATCTTCATTTTGATACAACCCACATAACTCCACACATGACATTATTTGATGCGTTTGAGAACCGAAACTAAATAGACATAAACCAAAACTTATAAATTGACATAATCCACAAATTAGAATGAAAGAAAACCCACTAAAGATGCACGGACAAACATAGTAAACAAAACACGAAAAAACAAAAAAAAACAATAAATTCAAATACGAACAACCCGAGAGCGACTGTGAATTTTAACTGTTGGAATCTTCAAATTCTTATGGAAAGTTTCTAGCGAATCAGCAGTATCATCAAATACACCTTCAGGATCAGCATACTCATCATCATACGGAGTAGAAACCTCATTCCCATCAACATTGCTAGTCATATCATAAAAATCAATTTCTTCTTTAGAGCTGCTAGTTTCTACAACATCATCCCATTTCCATTCTAGCAAGTCTCTTTCTCGTTCTCGCTGCTTTTCAAACTCTTGCATCTAAATAACCGAAATAGGTTGAATGTAGCAGTGCTAATACTCTAACAGGAGAAATAATTATGTATTCATCGTGTATTACCTCGGCACTGAACTCACGAGCTAAATGTGATTTGAAAGGACTAAATGGACCGAATGAAATAATCCCTACACTGTCACTACATGACTGAAATTAAAAAGAATAAAATTTTAAATTAATTTGACGATAATAAGTAAAAACTGATAAGATAATTGAAATAAACCTTTGCTAGTTCATTTGGCTGGGGGATCAACTTCTGTTCCACGTCCTCAAAGACAGAGATAGCTTTGACAACCTAAAAGACAGAATTAGTAATGGTAGACCCAAACTATTTCATGTAAATAGACAAGACAAACATTAAAGTAAAAGCAAGATAAGTATTAGATGCATATTACATTGACAGATCGATCACTTGTTTTATTTGAGTTTTCGTCCATACTTTTAATCGAAAGTATTATTAATTTTTTGGGTTGTGAAGGGGATCCCTATTATATAGGCTGAAAGACAAACTGCTTGTAGGAAATTGCAATCAAAGCATATATTGAGTTGTAAACTACCCTGTAGTTAGTGGAGTCATGGGTTGGTTTATCGGTTATCTTAAGAAAATAACTGCTTGCAGGGAACAGTAATCAAAACATAACTTATGTTATCAACTACCCTATAGTTAGCGAAGTCATGGGGTTAGTGGAGTGATGGGTTTGTTAGTCGGTTATATTACAAGAAAATAAAAATGTTTACCAAAACAGCCAATGACTTTCTTTGTAAAGACCAAGTCAACCCAAATTAGACATTTGGGCCAAAACTGCCAGATCAAAGGTCTACATTTGGTTTTTTTTTTTTTTTATTTTAACAACTCAAAATATAACAAAGGGCTAGTAATACACTGGAAGTCCCCAATGGGCCAGTAACAAACAAACTGGTAATATATTAGATAGCATAAGCTTAAAACTTTTGGAAGCTAGGTTGCATATTCTCAGTTCTTTAAACTGTGATGGAAGGGTGTTAAACTAATAACATTTTTTTTACAATTTGCTATTTTTTTGTGTAATTTGACTATTTTATTTCTTCTGTTGTAATTTCCAATAGAACAAATGGCTAGTATAGCTGATATCTATTCAATATAACCTAGGAAAACTTTATTTAAAGAAACACAACAATTAAAGATGTATGCAATATTAAGTACATGAATACTTGGTCAAACATAAATGTTATCCAAAAGATTGTACAGTAGTATATAATAGATAATATAATCTAATTGCTTACAACAGTTAAAACACGAGCCGAATTCTGATCCATTGCATAGCAATCTGATTGTGATCCCATTAATTAGTTGACTCAAGCTTTTAAATACCAAATTACGATAACATAATTACTTTTTACTCAATCAAATAGAAGGAATCCTCCACATAATGTAAACAAATGCCAGTATATCGAAATAACACCTTCCTATATAGAACAAAGGTTAGTGTTACAAAGTCAATCCAATAAATGTTAAACGGATTAACCGAATTAGACAAAAGTGCTAAAACAGAAGTTAACTTAAAACGGGTTGAACCTTTAAAAGAGGCATTTCATTCAATACAATAAAAGATACAGCCACATGGTCCACCTTAGAAAAGGAAAAACACAAAAACAACAACGTACAATTTCTAACACCACTACAAGACCCATTAAAAACATTTCTGTTTCTACCCAACAACTTTTGATTCAACAACAAAAGCATGCTTAGCTCTTTTTATCACAGGTGTAACATCCTCTTCTTCATCTTCGGTTTCACTATCAATTTGTATCACTTCATCCCACTTCCAAGTCTTTAAAGCATTTGCCCTTTTGTCGAATCTCTTAAACTTGCTAACCTAAAAAACATTCAAGTAATGAAAATAATAGAATATTAATACGTGTACAAAAGTAAATTTAGTATAATGTATATACTTTTGCCAATTCATAGAAAGATTCACAGATGCTTGCTTGCTAGCTATCCTCGATACTGGATGGAATGTCTTTGTGACCACCATTCGATGCCTCAAACTCCACGTCATCAATTTCCTGTTTTTTAGACAATAATATATCACTTGAATGATAAATTATAACAATAAAATCATAGGTATAAAAAAGCTATTAAATTGATTATAAAACTCCTACTTACCTTATCCGATTCATTTGTAGGTTTACACACGATTGGGCTAAGGAAGGAGTTGTCCATTGATGCAACCTGAAAGAAACAAAAAAGTGGAGTTTACAACCAGCCGAAATAAACAGGTATGTCTGAAGCTTACTTTAACAGCTTTATCCATTGTTGCATCTTCAATCTGCTGCTCCATGTTCAGCAACAAAAACCCAGGATGCTGCTCCATGTTCAGCGACATAAACCCAGCGACAGAAGGTAAAGAAATAAAGCAGGATGTACTATTCATCGGCAAGGTTTCAATATTTATAAGCACATGTATAACTGCAACGGAGCTAAAATATAGGAAGGTGGAGAACATGGCCATTTTTTTAGGAAAAATAAAAACCATTAATAACAGAGGTTTCGGAGGTAACTTCCAGCTAAACAAAACTGTGATTTCCTGAACATAACTTCCACATTTATCGTGGCTTTAGTTATTTTGAAAATCCTCCACATTTATCGGTTGCAGGTAGATAATGGGGCAGAAATAATGGAGCAAAACCACCAGATCATGGACCAGAAATATATGGAACGAAACCACCACCGGAAACTACCAGGTAACTTCTCTGAACCGCCGGTGGTAGCGGTTATTTATGCTAGTTTAAACGGACAGGATTTAATCTCAGCAAGTTTAAACGGCCAGGATCGATTTCAAAAACGGTTAGACTTAATGGGTTTAATATATATATATATAATTCAAACAACATACTATATGTCTATATTGCAAATAACAATAAGAGAAAAATGTAACATGCATCCTTCATGTAAGGCACAAAATCAATCTAAGCATCTTTTGCAAAAACGAAAACTTGTGTTTCTTTGGTTTGAAAAGCGCTACACTTCAAGTGTTTGGAGCTAACACCGATAGTCTGACACTCATATGACTATATTATCCTTATTTCCTATTTGTTTGGGTCCCTATGCATGGTTTATGATTGGTTTTTCTCTACATCCCTAAGCTTAAAATAATTTTTTACCCGCCAAATACAAATGCAAGTCTTTCAATTTGCATCCTTATGGTTTATAATCTGGTTTTTTCGGGTACTCACCTTCCACAAATAACCCATACATTCTCTTTGGACAAGAAAAATCAAGAACAAAAGTATTTGAGCCAACGAGCAAGCTACCTTTAGCTTGAACTCAGCTTTAGTGTTTATACTAGCGTACCAACTCGAGCGAAATAAAGCATCAGGTCAAGCTAAGCTAAATTACGAGCGAGTTTTTACCATGCTAATCATGAGCAAGTTGAAAAGCAGTCAGACTAATAATAGTTATAAACCCCATTAGTGCTATTTTTTTTAACGGACTTGAACCCAGGACCTCCAAGAGAAGCAAATCGGGTTAGTAGTTAGTATGTTAGTGTCAGAACTCAATAATCAAACACTTTTATTATGATGAATCAAATACAAAGACAGGATGAATCTGTCAACACAGATTAACAATCAAAGCAAAGAACAAAGATCTCCAGCTGGATGATCTAATACAAGAGAAAGTAAACAACCCTAGACTCACGAATGAACTTGTGAGGATAGGGTAACTCAACAGAGAGTAGTGAATGATGAGCAAGAGAAGATGAAATGCTCGAATGAATATGCTCCTCGAATCTTCTGCCCAATATAAGGGTTCTAAGCCCTAAACACCAGCTAGTGCACAGCTGTCATAAACGGCTTGTAACACCTCAAAAATTCATGTCCAGTATTATATCGACACGTGTCATGGACTTAAAACGTGTAAAGGATTGATTTAGAGTGACTAAAGTTGACAAACAAGAAATCTATGTGCGTAAAAGGATTCAAAGTGTCAACAATGAATAAATATATCTTTCAATAACCCTACATGATGTTAATACCCTTAAACGAATAAATCATGGATCATACGAAGCTAATTGTGAAAGAAAGTGAGAAATTACAAACTACAAGGGTTAAAAGTGTCAACATGTTTAAAGTATACCTCTGAATGACCTTCTAGCAAACCCAAAGCTTTGTAATGATTAATTATGCTCACTAGAATGTGTGATAAAATTTCACAAGGTTTCGATTAAGTATGAGAAAGTTATGACAGAATTCGTATACGAGGGGTTAAAAGCGTCAAACTGCAAAAGTATGTCAATTCGTAGGGTATCGGACCTTCCGGAATATGACCATGAGTTTAACATACTCTATTTAACCTTTATATAGCTTATATATAGGCTTAGAGGTGTTTGGTGCGCAAAAATAAACTTTTACGTCATGCAGGGACTAAAAGTGTCAAAAAGTGCACAAGTTTGCATTTTCGTGCATATCTTGTATTCTGAATATATCCGGACACCCAAAAATTTATGTAACCACTAAAATATTTTATTTTAGTGTTTGGCTTGATAAAATTCCATTCGTCGCGTAATTTGGATCGTTTTTCGCGTCCGTCCGTGTTTCTTCGTAATTAGCCGAACAACGTGACCATACGACCAAACGAACCGACATCCGACATGTTATTGGGCATGTTTCATGTTCCCCATGCTTAGGCATCATTGTAGAGCCTTAAAAATGGTTTAACGGGCCTTAGATGTGTCGGAAATGGCATTTGGAGGTGCAGGGGCCAAAATTGCTAACTTTTGAAACTTGCTGTGTGTAGGCCTGGTCCTTACGAACCGTATGACTTGACCCTTACGGTCCGTAAGCTGTTGCCAGTAACAGAAAACCAAAAACCAGCTGTGGTTTTGCTTCTTGTCTCACATATTTGATTCAAGGGGCCTTTGATGGTTTTCTAAATTAGGGGGCATACTTGTAGGGCTGAGATTGAAGCACGGTTATCGATGAACGATCCAAACGGCACTCAAAAATCTATAAATACCCCCTTGTTCATGACATTTCTTTCTTTTTCACTTTCTATCTTGCTCTAACTCTCAAATCTGAGGAGCCTGATCAAGGGAACCTCCTTTTGAGTGATTTTCTGCCCTTAAACCTTTTGTAAGTAATCCCTTCATGCTTAGTTTAATTATTTAGCATTTTAAACCGAAAAGTCAAGCGTTTTCGATAAACGCTTTGACTTTTAAACGGTTAAACCATGGTTCGCAATGAACATGGCTACGTGACCGTAATTAGGTAGGTGTTAAACCCTCAAAAAGGCACCTCCTAATTACCACGTTTACATAGTTAATTGTCGGGTCAAACTAATTAAAATAAAAGTCAAACGAGTTGGTTTTTAAATAAAATTAATAACTAATAATGAAAAAGCTATAAAACCAGTTTTGTCACTTTAATAACTTGGTAAATATTAGTTGAACATGTGTAAGCATGTTCAACCCGACAATTCTAAGTATAGGCTCGGTTCACAACCGGGTCGCAAAGTTTGACCTTTGCTTTGACTTTCAGTTCTGACCCGAATTAGCTTGAGTTTATTTATGCCTTAGGGTCCCTTGTGACCATGTTATATGTTAGTATAACCTCCTAAAGTTATACTACTTGGTCCTTTAGAATTAAAGTTCATTGCATGATTCCATAATGCCTAAATGTTGACCATAATGCCCTTTTGATGTTAAAACAAGATTTTTGAAGATGTGAAAGGACTAAAACCTTTATTACTAATTTATAAACATGTCCATAAAATTTCACATCAGTTTGAGGTCTAGATTAGGAATTATGCTCATTAGCGTAATTAAGAAGCTTTTTAGTAAATAAACCGCATAATTAGCATATAGCCTATCTAACCCAATTTTTGATACCAAACTTTTTACCCACTGATGTAGTATAATATTTTAGGATTTTTGGAGATTTTTATTTATTTTTAGGCTGAGCATAACCTAGAGTTCTAAGATTAATTCGGTAATTGCCGGTTTTGCCCTTTTGGGCTATAAAATGAGTTTTACAAATCCTTTTGGTACCAAACCTTTTTCTACTGGTTTAATATGATAAATAAATTATTTTGAGCCTTCTGGAATTATAAAAATATCAGCTTTCCTTTAAAAACCCGGAAATGGCTCCAAATCGCCTTTTTAAGCATTTTTAACGCATAATATGTAATAAAACTATTTTAAACATATAAGGTTTGATGCTTACTGATATTTTCAATAAATTTTTATATTTTTACAGTAAGCAAAAGTTTTAAACTCAGATTTCCAGTTTTGACCTTTTAGGCTTATGTGAAATTACCAAAATGCCCCTACGGTGCATAATATGGTTATAATTAATAAATTTCACATATATATGATACCCTACTGTTATGACTTATAAAATTAAGTATATTTACTGATTTAATCAGACCTATAACTCAGATTACTATTTAACCTCTTTTATAACCTTTAAAATAACCAAAATACCCCTACGGGGCATAAATTGGTTTTTAAACTCGTTTTGGGCATAATGGAAGATATCCTACTGATATCACAACATATCAAAGGCATATCAACTTATGGAACATGTTCATGACTCTTTTGGTTACCCGTTACGCACTTTTCGCGTTCAGATCGGCGTATGTAACTAGGTTGCATATATTAGCCGAAACTGGTCAAACCATATTGTTTTTGTCTCAAAATTCAGAATGTGTTTAAGTTACCCATATTAAACAAGCATACAAGCTTGTCGGGTCAAAACCACATTCTAAACCGGTCTTCACTTTATCATGCGTTTGAACTGTGTCTTCCTTTTGAAAACTAACCGGTCTAAGTCTAAGCTTAATTAAAGACCCGTTAGGATTCTAATAGGTTATTAAAAACCTTCATTCCAGATTAGGAGCCCAGTAAAAGATACGTGCACTTGCTGTATTTGATTTATACTTTGCTCAGGTAAATACCCTTAACTTATTTTCCCTATACGGGCTTGGGATACGGTACTATAAAAGTACCGCTTGGTCGGGTGTGTGTAGTCATTTAAATCGGATTGTGATTAATGTATTTGCATGACCCGTTTGATATGTATTATTTGGTGTATGGCCTTTGGGGGTTAAATGACCATGTCCCGGATATCCTAGGCATCATTCAAAGAAATGGCCACGACCTAAGCACGGGGTGTAGGCGTACACCTAACAGATGCATTATGTAAAAACTGGTATCCCACTTTAAGGAATCGACCTTGTGGGCATTATACCTGTGGCGTGTCAGTTAACTTAAGTCCGGCCTTACAAACCGGCCCTAATGGACGACAAATGAGTAAAACTGTATACAAGATTATTTTGAATAATTGTCCCAAGTTATAAAAATATTTTTGCCGAAGCGCATTCAAATCAATTTTCAAACTCTTTTCAAAATGAGTCGGTTAAGTTGTATTTACCAGTGTAAACTGACGTATTTTCCAAAACGGCTAAGTGCAGGTACTAGACGAAATAGGCTGGCTACTCCAGGCATCATTACTCAAGTCTCGCAAGCTTTAGATGTCAAAGTCTGTTGAACAGTTTTCCTTTTTATTTTGATCCGCCTGTGGATCTGTTTCGACTGTTTTGTGATACTTAAACATTACAATTTATTCAGTTGAAATAAATCTATCTTTTGCTTCCGCTGTGCATTTAAATATTTGTGTGTTTGACAATGACGATATCAACTACGTCACTATACCCCCACCGGGCCCATCGGTGATACGTGGAAAAATTAGGGGTGTGACACGGCTACAGGCCCAAGTGAAGGAGCCCAGTTGCAAGGTGGCTACAAGCCCAAGTGAAGGAGCCGCCGAGACAGGAGATGAGCACAAAACACCAAACCTCACAATAAACAAAAGGAAACAAATGAGAAAGAACAAAATATAAAAGCAGGAGAAAATATATAAAACCAGGCACATTTATACTGAAATATATTAGCATTTTAACACCCCCCCCCAGTTTAAATGTGCAAATAAATTACAGAGCCCTAATGACGTACACATTTCAGCATGGTTTTTCGGGAGTAAGCCTTTGGTAAATATGTCAGCGAGCTGATATTTGGTCTTGACGCCTTGAGTTTTGATGAGACCAGATGCAATTTTCTCCCTTAGGAAGAATAAATCAACTTCAAAGTGCTTTGTTCTGTCGTGAAAGACAGGGTTGGCAGCAATAGACAGTGCTGCAGTGTTATCGCATTTCAACACAAACAGAATATTTAAATCCACATGAAGTTCTCTTAAAATATTCAGAAGCCACAAAACTTCACACGTGACACTGCACATTGACTTGTATTCGGCCTCAGCAGATGACCGAGAAACAACACTTTGTTTTTTGCTCTTCCATGAAACCAAGGATCCACCAAGAAATATGCAGAAACTAGTTACAGACCTTCGGCTGTCCACACACTTAGCCCAGTCAGAATCTGCAAAGGCGGTTAACTGAAAGGTGTTGCCTTTTGAAAACATGATCCCATTCCCAGGTGCACCTTTTAGGTACCTTAAAACTTTGAACGCAATTTGAGTATGAGCCTCAGTAGGCTTATGCATAAATTGTGACAAATAGTGAACAAAATAAGCAATATCAGGCCTAGTGTGTGATAGGTAAATAAGTTTACCTATCAGTTTTTGATACTGTGTGACATCAACAGGTTTTGGGTTATTTAGGGTCAGATTGGTCAAAACATGATTTTGATCAATGGGACAGCTATTGGGCTTACTTCCACTCATCCCATACTCGTTTAACAAATCCATACAATACTTCTTTGGGAGAGACAGACTCCGTTACTTGATTTGATTACTTCTATCCCAAGAAAGTATTTTAGTAAACCTAAATCTTTGATTAAGAATTCATTTTTCAAGAGATTTTTGATTTTGGTTATCTCCTGTTCACAGTTCCCTGTTAACACAATATCATCAACATAAACCAAGAGAACAATAAAGACAGTTTTTTCAGACTTAATAAACATGGAGTGGTCACATTTAGATTGTATAAACCCAATTTTGATTAATGTTTGAACAAGCCGCTCATTCCACATGTGTGGGGCTTGTTTTAACCCGTATAACGACTTGTTTAACTTACAGACTTTATTTTGTTGATTAATATTTAACCCATCAGGAAGAGTCATATAGACATCTTCCTTAAGATTCCCATAAAGAAAAGCATTGTTAACGTCTAGTTGATATAGGGGCCAGTTGTTTTGAACAGATAGACTAACAACACACCGAACAGTAACCATTTTGACAACGGGGGAGAAAGTTTCCTCAAAGTCAATCCCCTCACGTTGGTTAAACCCCTTGGCAACAAGCTTAGCTTTAAATCTATCTATTTCACCTGTTGACTTATACTTAACTTTGAACACCCATTTACATCCAATGGGCTTAATGCCACTAGGGATATCTACAATGTCCCAGGTATTGTTTTTATATAGGGCAGACAATTCTTCATTCATAGCATCAACCCACCTTTGATCTTTTAGGGCTTCCTTATAGGTGTGAGGTTCACTAATTTTATTTATATTAGCAGCAAAGCATATATTCTCACTAGGTAGGTTGGAATAGTTAACTACTTTATCATAACTATATTTGGCATTGCCAACAATAAAGTCATCAAATCTTTTAGGGGCTGTCGAGGATCTAGAAGATGTTCTAGTGGGAATGATACCCTCAGGAAGGTTTGACTCATCATTTACACTACTAGACTCTGCCCTCACAGGACCAGTTGCAATTCCTAAGGACACATTACCCTCAGATATGTCATCATTCCCTGATGATTGCTGAGTATTACTATCCACAGGTACGTGGTTCAGCTTCGCGATTCGCTAGAGTGGATGTATTCAGGGTACGGAGGAGGGTAGGTTCAATTTGGAAATGAATTTGGTAACAAACGCTGTAAGATCGAAAACCGAGGAACCAAAATTCCAAAGCCGAATAAGAGCAAAGGCAATTGTAGTATGCATGGCTTTACATTGGAAAAATGCATAGTCCTTCACATCAAATGCTGATGAATTATCTGTGAATAGGCTCCTGAAGGTGCGATAATTGCTGGTGCTTCAAGGATCATTGGTGTTGATCTCAATGCCAATAGATTTGAGCTTGGTAAGTATTAAAAAATGTACATATATTGTAGCTAAAATGTGTATACACATAAACTAATCATAATGAGTTAATGACTTTTGTTTTTGTTACAACAACAAAGAAATTTGGGGTTACATAGTTTGTGAACCCAAAAGATTACAAGAAGCCAGTGCAAGAAGTGATTGCAGAGATGACAAATGGAGGGGTTGACAGGAGTGTTGATGCACTGTTCTTGTGGGTGTTCCGCATAAAAACGCCGTGTTCAAGACAAGTCCCATGAATGTGTTGAACGAAAGGACTCTGAAGGGTATCTTCTTTGGAAACTATAAACCGCGATCTAATATTCCTTCGGTTGTAGAAAAGTATATGAACAAGGTAACTAACACATTGATTTTTTTGTTTACAATTACTAGAAAAAAAAAGGTAATTGAAAATTGAAGGATTTGAGGGTAATTTTTTTTTTTGTTTTTTGCAGGAACTTGAGGTGGAGAAGTTCATAACACATGAAGTACCATTTTCAGAGATCAATAAGTCCTTTGACTTGATGCTTAAAGGTGAAGGTCTTCGTTGCATTATTCGTATGGATGCATAAATAGTTTCAAAGAGGGAGCAGTAACTGTCCGCATTCTTTGTGTTTTGTTTCTCATTATCGTTGTTAGCTGTCTTAATCTTGATTGTAACCCATCAAAGATTTTGAGTTTGAATCATCAATAGAAATTGATAGTCTATTGAATCAACAATAGATGATATATTATAATCTGTTTTTTATAAAGATGTGTAACTAAACGCGAATAATTTAAATGATATATTATAATCTATTTTTTAGTATTTGATTTCATTTGTTATTAAACATACTCGTGTGTTCACACGGGTGTTACAACTAGTAATAGCTTAAAACTCATCAACGTAAGCTGACTTGCTTAAGTCTGTATTTCAGAGAGGTGTAATGCCTCATCTAGTTAGCAAGGGTAAGGGCCATGTGTTTCAAGTGGCATTCAATAGGCTTTAACGTTTTCTAGTTGGCTTGGTATATAATGAAATATAACCATTGGACTAAGTTTCCTTCAAGACTTCCACCATGTTCTTTCAAGACTTCCACCATGTTCATTACTAGCTTATAACCGTTGGACTAAGTTTCCTTCAAGACTTCCACCATGTTCATTACTTTTGGATATGGGTTTCTTTCATAATTCCAATAAATACATTTGACTAGGTTCGCGTGTGACATCGTGCCCTCTCGAATGGGTGTTGGACCTCACTGATTCAAAAGGGTGCCTTGTGACCAATAAAAACAAAGTTCTAGAAGAAAGCTTTCTAAATCTCTCAGGTTCTGTGAAAAAATTACTTGTATTAAAGTATAATTAAGAGAATATGTCATTTTTTTATAGTTATTTTGTTTCCTATTCTTTTGGTCAAATCTCCTTTGATTATGGAGTAATTTATGTATCAATGTTATTATATAAAGCAATGTAATACCTCAATATACGTGTGGTGGATTTTGCCATATCTCACATGGTATCAGCCAAATAATCACGATCCCATTTTCTTCCTAACCCTATTCTTCCTTCTTCTTCTTTTCAATGGCAGATTCCTCTTCTTCCTCTTCTGAATCGCTATCTATGAGCACCATCTTACACCTTGTCACTCTCAAACTAACCCCTTCAAACTACCTGGTTTGGAAGAATCACATGCTTCCAATCTTTGCATTCCAGAATCTGCTTGGTCACATCGATGGCACCTCCCTCAAGCCGTCATCCACCGTCACCGTCGATAGCAAGACGGTTCCGAATCCAGCCGCTTCTCTCTGGGCGGCTCAAGACCAGAAAGCTGTTATAATTTTGAATGCCTCTTTAACCAAAGAAGTTGCTTCGGAGGTTCTCGGCATCTCCGGTGCATGTCAAATCTGGCTTGCACTCGAATCGGCTTTCAGTAATTCTTCTACTGAGCGTATGTATTCTCTCCGTGACACTCTTCGTCAACTCACGAAAGGTACTTCTTCGGTTACCGATTACAGTCGAAAATTTAAATCATTTTGTGACCAGTTAGCTGCGATTGGACAACCCGTTCTCGAGCTTGACAAGTTCCACTGGTTCCTTTGTGGACTTGGACCAGCCTTTGAGAATTTTTCCGTTGCTATACGAACCACTAAACCAGCCCCGCTATGTCGTGACCTTGTTACTCAAGCCGAAAGTCACGAGATTTTTATGCAATCTATTCATGGGAGTTCCAACCCACCAGCGGCTTTCACAGCTCAGCATCAGTCAAATAATTACCGCGGGAACACTTCTCGTGGTCGGTCAAATAATTACCGAGGGAACTCTTATCGTGGAGGGCAAAGTAATGGCCGTGGTCGTTCTTATGAAAAGAGGCTTCCTCATTGTCAAATTTGCAAAACTCATGGCCACTCTGCTACTGCTTGTCCTGATCTACACAAGTTTGCTAGGCAACACTCTCCTTCTGATGAGTCCTTGGCAAAGGCCTTTCACGCCCAATGTCATGTTACTAATAACACACCAGATTGGAATGCTGACTCGGGTGCAACTGTGCACATGACTCCAGATTTTGATTCTCTTCACCAATCTGCTCCTTATCAAGGTAATACAAGTGTTATTTTTGGCAACGGTAAGACTCTTCCCGTTACTCATACGGGTATGTCTGTTATTTCCGATCATATTAAATTACGAGAGGTTTTAGTCATTCCAAATCTGACAAAGAAGCTATTATCTGTCAGCAAATTAACATCTGATTATCCGGTTGATGTGCTTTTCTCTCAACCTTTCTTTCATATTCAGGATCGGATAACAAAAAGAGTGCTAGCTAAAGGAGTTTGTGAAAATGGCCTTTACGTGTTAAAAGAAGTTCCTCAAGCCTTGGTTGCTACAGTTTCGAGCCGGGCATCTTATGAACTTTGGCATGCCCGTTTAGGCCACGTTTGTTTTGACTATATTTCTATTTTAAATAAGTTGGGGGCTTTATCTGTTACTTCGGTTTTGCCCAAACCAAACATTTGTGTTTCTTGTCAACTTGCAAAGGGTCAAAAACTTTCATTTGATGTTAATTTAAAAAGATCTTCACATCCGTTGGATCTTATACATTGCGATTTATGGGGACCATCACCTATTGGGTCTAAAGATGGTTATTTATATTATGTTGTGTTTATTGATGATTATTCCAGGTTCACGTGGTTTTATCCACTAAAAACCAAAACAGGTTTCTATACGATATTGCCTATATTCATCAATCTTGTTCAAACACAATGTGCAAGGAAGATCAAGGTTTTTCAAAGTGATGGTGGCACAGAATTTGTCAATCACACGGTTCGGAAATTTTTTGAAGATAATGGCACTTTTCATCGTTTTTCGTGTCCATATATGCCCCAACAAAATGGGCGTTCGGAGCGAAAACATAGGCATATTGTTGAAACGGGTCTCGCCATGCTATTTAATGCCCATGTTCCGGCTCATTTTTGGGTAGAAGCTTTTACATCGGCAACCTATATTATTAATCGGCTCCTCACTTCATTATTAGATAACAAGTCGCCATTTCAAGTTTTATTTGATCACAAACCGCAATATGCGAATTTTCATGTTTTCGGTTGCTAAGTTTTTCCATATTTGCGTGACTACTCAAAACACAAGCTTGCATCGCGAAGTATTACGTGTATCTTTATTGGCTATAGCTCACAATACAAAGGGTATCGGTGTCTAGATCCAACCACTTCTCGTATCTACGTTACACGGCACGCTCGGTTTAACGAAACGGCATTTCCATTTATGGGGGCGACTGATGTTTCTAGCATATCTAAGCTTGACATCATAACCTTTTTGGATGAATTTTCGGGTCCTTTAGCCAACAACTCAACCACCCCACCAACTGACCCATCACCACCAATTACTCAGACTTTTTTTCATATCAATCACCCTGATTCGATTCCCTTCAACCATCTGGCCGAGCCTACCTCCTCTACCCATCACATGACCACTCGATCCAAATCCGGCATTTTTAAACCTAAACATATTGCTGATTTGGCATCGCTTACAACTCACCCTCTTCATATTGCATTAACCGCCATCACCAAACCACGTGGTTTCAAGACCGCGGCTAAGGACCCGAAATGGCTACAAGCTATGAATGAAGAGCTCACTGCTTTGCATCACAATCACACTTGGACTTTGGTTCCACGACCACAATCCACGAATATTGTCGGATCTAAGTGGGTTTATCGTATAAAATACCATTCCGATGGTTCTATTGAGCGCTACAAAGCGCGTTTGGTCGCACAAGGCTTTACTCAAATACCGGGTCTCGATTTCTCGCATACGTTCAGTCTAGTTGTGAAAGCCTCCACCGTTCACATCGTTCTTTCGCTTGCTGTTATAAACGGATGGAGGTTACATCAACTTGATGTCAAAAATGCCTTTCTAAATGGTCACTTGAACGAGACCGTCTTTATGGAGCAACCACCGGGTTTCATTGATCCTAAGTTTCCTAATCATGTGTGTAAATTATCTAAGGCTTTGTACGGTCTAAAGCAGGTGCCACGCGCTTGGTTCCAGCGCTTGAGTTCGTTTCTCATATCCTACGGTTTTACTTGTAGCCGTGCCGATACTTCTTTATTTGTGTATCGTCGAGATGGTTACATCATGTATTTATTAGTTTATGTGGATGATCTGATTTTAACGGGTAACAATGAATCCTTTATTGGAGCTTTCATCTCCCGACTCAACAGTGAGTTTGCTACCAAAGACCTAGGAGAGCTTAATTATTTCTTAGGACTTGAAGTTGCTTATACGGATTCCAGGATCTTTCTTACTCAGTCCAAATATGCAACGGATATTTTAAAGCGGGCTGCCTTATTTGACTCAAAACCGATTGCCACTCCTTTGGCACCACACGAGTCCTTTATCTCGGCTGGGGAGCCGTACTCTGATCCTACATTTTTTCGCTCACTGGTTGGTGCTTTGCAATATTTAACAATCACTCGACCCGATCTTTCCTATGCTGTTAATCAGGTATCACAGTTTTTACATGCTCCGACTATTGACCATTTCAAATCGGTCAAACGCATTCTTCGTTATGTAAAAGGCACCCTTTCATTCGGTCTCACTTTTAGTCGGCTGCACAAATCGTCCTTGGTTGGATACTCTGATGCTGATTGGGCCCGTTATCTTGAGACACGTCGATCCACTTATGGCTACTCAATATTCTTGGGTGGTAATTTAGTTTCTTGGAGTGCAAAGAAACAACCCACTGTCTCTAGATCGAGTTGTGAGTCTGAATATCGGGCAATGGCAAATACAGCTGCTGAAATAGTTTGGATCACTCATTTACTACAGGAACTTAATGCTTTACCACCGGATCGGCCTACTCTTTTATGTGATAATGAAAGCGCTCTTTTCATGACTCAAAATCCAGTTTCTCACAAGCGGGCTAAACACATTGACTTGGATTATCATTTTATTCGAGAGCTGGTTACTTCGGGAAAATTGTATACGCGTTTCGTTCCTACCAATCTTCAGGTGGCTGACATCTTCACAAAAAGTCTTCCGCATGCACCGTTTGAAGCCTTTCGTACCATGCTACGTCTTGGTCCACCACCGTTTCGATTGAAGGGGGGTATTAAAGTATAATTAAGAGAATATGTCATTTTTGTATAGTTATTTTGTTTCCTATTCTTTTGGTCAAATCTCCTTTGATTATGGAGTAATTTATGTATCAATGTTATTATATAAAGCAATGTAATACCTCAATATACGTATGGTGGATTTTGCCATATCTCACAACTTGCAACTTGGTTGCTATGGAAACAAAGTTCCGGTAGAAAGAATTCCTTGTAACACTTAGGCTAGAGCGTACGATGATGGTCCTCAAAAGGAGGATGATCCGTCACGTAGGCGTCACGTCATAGTACTCCCAAGGATGGTCCATCCCACAAAACTAGAGGGTATGGAGGATGGTCCTAGATGATCCTACCCCACCACTTTTATGTTTTTTTTATTTTTTTAATCTTCTACTTTTTTTTAACATTTAACAAATAAACTAACAAAATATTTTCATTAATATTAAAATCTATTACATAAACTTAAAAAAATATTATCGTTTAAACTCTATCCTTTTCACCTTTCTTCCCCAAACTCACCAAAACTCTTTCACCCAACAACCCACCGCTGAACACTACCTCCACCACCATATCTCTGCCGAAATTCCACCATTTCCTCCCATTTTTTCACCTTTGTGATTGGTTTTCCTCACATAACAAAACCCACCAAGAAGAATTACCTTTCACTCGCTGATTCGGTTCGATTCGGGACCCACTATACACGAAAAATTTTCGGTTTTTCTTGCAAATTTCAAGTGACTCAGGTATGTTTTTCAAATTTCGGATTTTCTTTCAAAAATTTTTGGTTTTTCTTGCAAATTTGAATTTTTTTAAACGGTAACATTATACATCGGTCCCCACAATTTTTTGGCATTTAGTGCCCGTCGCAAACGTCTTGTGCTTGCCGGAGAGGACGGGGACGTGGGGGGCGGGATGGTGTTGATGGCGGCGCCGGACCTCGACGGTATGGGGACGTCCCCCATACCGCATAGCCTTACTAGCTGATATTCTTTGGTTTCCTGCAAGAGTTAATTAAGGAATTTGCACACATAATAAATATGGGAAAAACCCCCTTGTGAGAATCGAACCCAGAACCTATTGGTCCAAAGTTTTATCTCACTCTCAAGATACCACTAAGCTATAAAACCATGAGTAGGAAAAACGATATTTAAACTTCTTTTAAGGAACCTGTAAAAATAAGTCAACGGAACCAATGTTTGTCAAAGGTCACGAGTTCGAATCACGTTAGTCCCGTTTTTTTAATTCTAATAAACCAATAGCTACATTACTACTTAGGGATTTAATCAAACACAAAAAAACCAATAGCTACATTACTAGTTAGGGATTTAATCAAACACAAAAACAAAATATTCACAACAACAAACACACGCAACATACAACCATTTCCATCCCCCTCCGATTCACAGCCCTTTGGTGACAGGTAACTCATGGCCCTCCCCATCTCAGCCTACCCATTTGCAAAATGTTAATTTCAGATCTAAACACGTCAGTTTGTAGTGGTATAACTTTTAATTGTTATGTGTTTTATTATTTTGTACTTGAATATGAATTTAGAACTTGAATACTTAGGGTGAAGGGGGTGCTCACCTAATAGGTGAGTCCCCTCTCTTACGCCAAAACAATCCCCGTGTGCCACGTCAAGTCCCCTCTTAAACTCCCCTAACACCCCAATTTGATGGCGCCACTCCCCTCTTAGGTGAATTGGTTTTTTTTTTTTTTTAAAAAAAAAAAAAAAGGAAAGCTGTGATTGGACCGCCCCTCTCTCTCTCCTCCCTCTCTCTTCGGTGAGCCGCCACCGGTCTCTCTCCTCTCTCTACCTCACCGCATGATCGGCGGTGTTCTTGCCGAGCGGTAAAATTGGTCACCGATGGGGGTCACCGATGACACCCCGTATACCCTTAGAATTTGAATTTTTGAATATGAATATGAATTTAGAAACTTGAGTTTTGAATAACTGAATATAAATTTTGGATACTTGTGTTGAATATTTGAATAGCTGTATTTTATAATTTAGTTTTTTCCTTTAACTTGAATTTTAAGGCCAATGTTTCGGTCAAAGAAATAATGGGAACATATTTTAAAATGAAAATTCATAGTAAACAACTTTAAAAATTCATAATTTTTTTTTATATTTTTAATGACATCATTATATTATATTATGTGTTTTCTAATGTGTAATGATCATTATATTGTATTTTATAATGTTCCTCTCACAACCCGACTCAAACGGCGACCAACCCGGAAAATTGTAACGCTTGATTGTAAGAAATACAAACACTGAAAAATGAGACCCCATTAGAAAAGAAAAATCTAGTTACAAGGTCTGCAATTAGTAGACAAGTTAGCAACAAAAAACAACACACATTGGTAAAGGCATAGCCTTTAAACACATTGGGAGGGGGAGGTTTTAGTTTCAAGTCACACAGACAAAATAAAAGAAATTTGCCGTTCAAAAAAAAATATTACCATAATTATACTTGAATGGTTATATTTTGTTTTTTTTTTTGTTTTTTTTTTTTTGAATGGATAAGAATCCTGGGATGCCCTCAATCGAGCAAATGCATCCTCACCTCTATAACGGTCAGAGTTGGATGCATACCCGAGCCATCAAACCACCAGTTCCGGGGAGAACCGGCCCGCTTGAAGGCCCACTGCGGTAAAACCCGGTTCGGCTCGTTTTCGAACTGGCGACCTCCAGAGAGGCCTAGTTCTAAATTTCATTGTCACCGCCAATTTCCTTCAAAGTGATGCTAGTAGGAGTTGAACTTGACACCTTAAGAAGGGAAACCAAATGACTAACCACTAGACCAAGTTGTTAGGACAAAGTATATGTCAAGAATGGGATTGACATGTTTAAACCCTCTCAACTAAATTTTTAAGTTTTACTTTTTTTTACTAATTAAAAGTATATACCCTATTTTTTTCTTTTTTTTTTCAACAGACAACCGATTTACATCGATTGAAAACCTAGGTTCCGTATCGCAAGTTCTTCTACCAAATCCATAATCTCCTACCTCAGATTGAGTATCCCTAATTTTCGATAACTACCCTAATTTTGACCTCGTTGACTTAATTCCCCCATTGATGCATCTACTTTGCTTCTCTACTCATCCAAGAACACATACCCCTGATGAGAATTAGGGATTAGGGTTTGGGTGTGGGGAGAAATGAAGAAGATGAACTGAGTAAAGGTTTTATAAGGTAAATGATATTTAATATAATTAATTTAATTAATATTATGTTATAATAAATTGAAATGGACCATTTTGCCCTTGAACTAAAAGACAAAATAACCAGATTTAAATAGCCAAATAAGAGATCATTTGATTTTTGGACCAAAATGGCAATAAAAGTGAAACCAAATGGACTCAGATTTAAAAGGTTTGAATATTGGACTAAAATGACAAAAGTGACCAAATCTCAGGGACCAAAATGGCAGTTTACTGTAAAAGAAATTAAAAAAGGTTTGAGTAAATTGCCAAAATCGTCCCTGTGGTTTTATATTTGTCAGTTTCATCCAAATATACTCAACTTAACAGAAAAAATAAACTAAGTTGGTGGTTTGGATGAAAATGACAAAAAGTTACAAACGTTGGGGCAATTTGGTACAAAAGTATCATTTTAGACGAAAATGCCAAACGTGTCCAAACCTCAGGGACGATTTTGGCAATTAACTCTAAATTGGTTGAGTTGAAGAAATTTAATAATAATAATAATAATAATAATAATAATAATAATAATAATAATAATAATAATAATAATAATAATAATAATAATAATAATAATAAAACTTTATAACGATTGGATGCGTCCAGTTTAAACGTTATATTAAGTTGACTTAGTTTGCGATGGTCCTATACTCCTATATCAACTAGCTAGCAAATCAACCCAGTCTTCTTTGTCTCAACCTGGAATCCGATCTTCACGTATAATTAATGACTTAAGTTACCACTTGCATATTAAATACATTATATATATGTGTATGAAGATTCATCCATGTCAGCTTTTGTCTTGGTTTCACATTTTAGAATCTTCTTGGAAAGACTGATAAATTAACGTCTTATTTGATTGCTTTTCAGCCTCAGAATTTATGCCAATGCCAAGGTTATAAATTAAACTCTATTGCAAATATACTCAATGAATAGAAACATCAAAACGACACAACCTGCAACTTTTCTAGCAATTTACCGCAATTATGGAGTTGTCCATGACCCATTTCATCACTTCTATTGCAAATTTTATGTTTACTGAGTAGAAACATCAAAGCTAAAGAACGCACAACCTTTCAGTAAATTTACAAATCAATCATGATGTTGTCCATGAGCCATTTCATCACTTCTATCCTTCTTGTTTTGATCCCAGTTGTAGCTTCATTCTCCTTCAATTTGACAAACATTGGTCCACAAAATCTGAATCGTGAAATAGTGACAGAAGGTGACGGTTACATCTCCGAAGATGGAATCCATGTGACCCCGGATGGGATCCGAAAAGTCGGACGGGCCACATTCATCAGACCACTACATCTTTGGGACAACAGGTCTGGTGAGCTAGCCAGCTTCAGTACAAATTTCACGTTTGTCATTGATGCAAGCGGGCTTACAAGTTATGGTGATGGCCTCACGTTCTTTCTTGCTAAGAATAACTCTGTGATGGCTCCTGGTAGAGCCATGGGGCTTCCAGTCAACTACACAACCCATGAGCCCATGAGCCGATTTGTTGCGGTTGAGTTTGATACTTACTGGAATGGTATTGATGCAAATGCCTCTAGAAATATTACATTGAATGATCATGTTGGTATAGACATCAACTCTCTATTTTCTGTTAGAGCTCAAAAATGGCTAAATAATGCAACCAGTGCGGGCGTGTGTCAAGCATGGATTGCGTATGATTCGGTTTCGAGAAATCTTAGTGTTTCCTTCACCGGTTATCAAAATAATACGGTGGTGCGTCAAGATGGACTTGTTTACACAGTTGATCTCAGGAACGAGTTGCCTGAATGGGTTATCTTTGGGTTTTCTGCCGCGACTGGAGCGTCGGTCCAGAAGCAATATGTGAGATCTTGGAGTTTTGATAGCTTGGAATTACAAGCTGATGAAAACAACGAAATGCAACCCAACGCAAGTCCTGATCCAATGGAAGGGAAAAAAAGCCGAGTGGGATTAGTAGTTGGAATATTGGCTCCGGTTACCTTTCTGGTTGTCCTTGCATTTATTTGGTGGATGAGGAAGAAGAATAGAGATGATCAACCAGAGGACATTGCACTCGATGAAGAGATGAACTATGATTTCGAAATAGGAACCGGGGCTAAAAGATTCTCTTACCATGAATTAGCTCTATCAACTAGCCACTTCGCAAAGAAAGAGAAGCTTGGAGAGGGAGGATTCGGTGGTGTTTATAGAGGTTTTTTGAAAGATTCGCGCACTTACATAGCGGTGAAAAGGGTGTCGAAGAGTTCAAAACAAGGGATAAAGGAATATGCATCAGAAGTTAAGATCATTAGTCGACTAAGACACAGACACCTTGTGCAACTCACTGGTTGGTGCCATGAGAAACGAGAACTCCTTCTTGTTTACGAGTATATGGAAAACGGAAGCTTAGATTCACATCTTTTCGAGGCGAAGAGCTTATTGAGATGGGGCACAAGGTTTAAAATTGCCCAAGGCCTCGCTTCTGCTTTGTTTTATTTGCATGAAGAATGGGAGCAATGTGTTTTGCATAGAGATATTAAACCTAGTAATGTGATGTTGGATTCGAATTTCAGTGCGAAGCTTGGTGATTTCGGGTTGGCTAAATTGGTTGACCACGAGAAAGGCTCGCAGACAACGATGTTAGCTGGAACGATGGGGTACATGGCTCCTGAATGTGCAGTGACTGCAAGGGCAAGCAAGGAATCAGATGTGTATAGTTTCGGAGTGGTTGCCTTGGAAATCGCATGTGGACGGAAATGTATAGAGTTCAAGGCTGAGGAAAATAAAATACGGTTAATAGAATGGGTTTGGGAGCTCTACGGGACGAAGACCCTTTTAGACGCAGTTGATCCACGTTTAGAGTTGGAGTTTGAGGAAGAAGAAATCAAGTGTTTAATGACAACTGGTTTATGGTGCGTGCATCCTGACCCAGAACTTCGCCCATCAATGAGACAGGTGAATCAAGTATTAAACTTTGAAACTTCACTGCCTATAATCCCTTCAAAGATGCCAAAAGCGTCTTACCTGATACATCCCATATCTTCACTAGATGAAAACACGAATTCCCAAAAGCAAACAACATCGATGGCTTCTTCTTCTCCGTTGTATCACTCTTGCACTCAATCGTCAGTACAATGACATCTGTCACAAACTACGTTTCTTTTTTTCAATTATGTGCTATTGTTGGAATATATTAGGGTAAAGCAGCTGTTAGCGTTAGACTTTTAATTTGCATTCCGGGTCGTATTACACCTTCATATACTTTTGCCGAACATATCAATTACATGTTTTGAGCATATATTGGTCAAAAGTGATTTGGATTAACTTAATATGTTTTGAGCCTTGTAAAATTAAATATATTGGTCGGATTGTTTGACTCGTTACTAAACGCTCCCACCACCTCTAGATAAATGGAGTGTCTCTTACATCTTACAAACCGTAAAACGAATGTTGCGTGCCAAAATTAAATTGAACAAGGGTTGTTTTTTGGTAATTAGGCTGGTGGGTATGGTATAAAACTCATAGAGCTTTATAACGCCCCATCAGCGTCACTTTGACGCCAACTCATATGGTGGACTTTAAAGGCCCTTCCTTTAGCATCCTTATAATAATGGTTTAAAGCCCTTTTAAAAAATATAAAAAATGAAAAAGAAAAAAGAAATCAAAAAAAGGGAAATCTGCTGATTAGTAAAAATGGAATGGGTCCCACATGCATACCCTATAGCGCTCGCCATTGGGGTAACGAAATTGTCTATAACGCCCTCCCTTAGTGCCTAGGAAATGGGGAAGGGACGCCGTGAGGCGCCAAAATAGATTAGGTGGCAGGGAGCGTCATACCACACCCACCAGCCTTAATATAACAATAGTGAATTTTCTCTGAGAATTAGATACCGCAAGTAATTACTATATTCATTTATTTAAATTTAAATTATGTAATTATATAATTAACGTTTTTAGATATTTATATAATTAATCGTTTAACTTTTTAATATTGTAGATTATCTATGATCGAGAATCATTACAATCTATATTTAATTCAAACAACATACTATATGTCTATATTGCAAATAACAATAAGAGAAAAATGTAACATGGGTCCTTCTGGTATGGCATAAAAATCAATCGAATCCTCTTTTGCAAAAACGAAAACTTGTGTTTCTTTGGTTTGAAAAAGCGCTACACTTTGAGTGTTTGGAGCTAACACGGATAGTCTGACACTCAGATGACTATATTATCCTTATTTCCTATTTGTTTGGGTCCCTATGCATGATTTATAATCAGTTTTTCTCTACACCCCTAAGCTTAAAATAGTTTTTTATCCGCCAAATTCAAATGCAAGTCTTTCAATTTGCATCCTTATGGTTTATAATTTGTTTTTTTCGGGTACTCACCTTCCACAGATAACCCATACATTCTCTTTGGACAAGAAAAATCAAGAACAAAAGTATTTGAGCCAACGAGCAAGCTACCTTTAGCTTGAACTCAGCTTTAGTGTTTATACCAGTGTACCAACTCGAGCCAAATAAAGCATCAGGCCATCAGCTCAAGCTAAGCTAATTACGAGCGAGTTTTTACCATGCTAATAGTTATAAACCCCATTAGTGCTATTGCTAAGATAGATTTAGTATTCTTTATATGTATAGCCATCATGCATACAGAGGAATATCACAGCACAATAGTAGATTACAAATTTTGGTATTTGTGAAAAGGAATCAGTCATTTTATGGCATGAGTATACCTTAACCTATGCATCATCAACAATAATCAGTCCTAAACATTAGCATATATACATTTGTAAGCACTTTAACCAACTTAATTGAAATCATTAGCTCTGCATATATTAGGGAATATGAACAATCGCAAATAAACCAATTTTCAGTTTTTTTTTATGTTGCATACAAGCAGCGGCGGACCCAGGTTTTTTTTTTCAATGGGTCCATTTTTTTCGGGGTTCAAAATTTTCATAATAAAACGTTAAAATTTTCTGGTCGGTCCTTGTTCGGGTCGGGTTATATAGCAAGGTTTGAACTACAGTTAGAAAAAAAGAGGAAAAACAAGCTATACAAGGATTGAACTCATGACCAGGTTTCCTTTTCATTTTATGGTGTCCACCTAATTGTATTTATGGGGCCCTTATACAATTTAATATACCGAATCTACTAATTTTTTAAAAAACATGGGGTCCCGGGACCATGACCCATTCTATATGGGTGTGCCCTACATACAAGGCCTTCTTATTAGAGGCCTAAGGAATGATGGATTCACACATCGCATCCTACCCTTCAGATTGCTTAATAAGAGTAAATGAGATATTCTCCCTTTTTTACTAATCATATTACTCTTTCCTTAAAAGGCATGGAGAATAAGAGAAAAATGTTGCTATAAGTTACAAACTGCATATTTATGAATGGCACTAAGTGGATAAGAACTAAAATTGACTTAGTGTAGCACAATACAATCCATATGTCAAAGACCTACAAGTATTTTAACAACCCAACGAACATAACGGTAAGATTTGGAACTATACCATCTCTTATTATTGTACTCCGAATAAGGGCACGTCCTTTCAAAGGGAGAAAGAAATAAAAAAAACAATCAAACTCAGCTATGCAGTAGATTGGCTTGTGCGCGGGGGGGGGGGGGGGGGGGGGTGTAGGTAGCGGAGGGTGACCGGGTTGTGTAGGGATCGGGTTTGTAGGTGGCGGTTGGTGGTGGAGAGTGATCGGGTTATGCTTGACGATGGTGGAGGAACAATGGTGATGTAGGGGGTTGTGGTGGATGATGGTGGAGGAACAGTGGTCGGAGAAGAAGGGGTGCGGGTGTGGTGTCCATCCTCGGAGGGTTATCGAGGGTGGGTGATAGAAGAAGAAAGGGTAGATGGTAATGGTCGGGGTCACAAAGTGAAGAAGTGTGAAATGGTGGGGTGTTAAAATGAGATAAGCTTTTGAGGAGGTGTTAAAAGACTGTTTTACCCCATATTATTAACTTTTTAATGCAAAAACTAAAGAAGTTAGCTCTAGAGAATCAGAGTTTAACGCTTTTCAAAGCACAGGGATGCAAATTTCCATTTTTGCAAAAGTGGGATTCATGTTGATTTTGCCCAAAACAGAAAAACACAAATTGTAATTTACTCTGACATAACAAATTGTCTATAAAATAAAGGCAAACTAGAAAATAATAATCAAATCTTTCTGAAATTAGTCAATTTACTCTAACAATGACATAACAAATTGTCTATAAAATAAAAGTTTCTATTAGTACCGATTTTGAACATTTAAATTACATGAATAAACCAACTTAAATATTTCGCATTCGATGATCCACTCCCATCGAGAATGAAAAATACTAAAACAATAAGGGGTTAGGAATTTAAGAAATGCTTATAATTAAGCAAAACTCACTATGTGTGACTAGGGGTGCACATTTCGGGTTTTTTTTTTTTTTTTTTTTCTCTAACTGAAACTAGTTAATTGGAACGAACGGTTATTGTGGCTAAAAAAAGTCAGTGATGGTTAGTAACCGATTGGTTACTTACCAGTATGGGGGGGGGGGCTAACTCATAGGTTAATACTAATCGGTTGACTGCCTACCACCGGTTATTTTTTGTTAACGCACAAAAAGATTAGAAAAAACAAAAACACAAATAAACTCCATAAAATACGTTTTTTTTATAAATTTTAGGGTAAATTACACTTTTCGTCCTTTATGTTTGTATCGGATTGCAACGGATAGCCTTTAACTTCAATAATTACACTCACAGTCCTTTATTTGTTAAAAGTTTTACACTTTAGGTTCTTTAGCACTAACCTAGTTAGTTTTTCTGGTTAAATCTAGTCTTGGGGACCCTACATGAGGACAAATATGTCTTTTACCATTTTATTTAAGAAACATTTCAGTATAAAAAAATAAGAAAAAATAATTAAAATCATATATCTCAGATTCTCTCTTTAACACACACAATTCCCTCTCTCCTCAACTCTCCTCCCCTCTCTCTAGATTTTGGTGAGGCACCATCAACCACCACCACCACAATCAGAATAACCATCTCCGAAACCACCACCACAACTTCATCTCGTTCGCCGGAATCAAGGCACGTGAGGTTGTACGGCGAATCCGACGGTGACTGGATTTGTGGGATCGGGTGGTGGGGTTGTCAGATTGAGGTGGTGACATGGCGGCGATGACAATGGATTTAGGGCTTTGTTTGCTAGAGATGAGGTAGAAGGGAATGGAAAGAGTTGTTCCATTTTGAGGTTCTTAATTGTTTTGAACTTAAACCCTAGAAACAATAAATGGGGATAATCAAGAGCTTTGTGAACAGATTCATTCTTTTCCAACATGTAAGGTTTGAAATTGAAAGTGGGTTTTTGTTGTAACTCATTTTCTCCAAAGATTACTTGTTATTCTTTGACAATTGCTGCATAAATTATGGATCTGTGATGAATCTTGAAAGTGGGTTTGTAAGTGCATTTCATGGGGGTTGTTGTACGGTTCAAGTGGGTTTGAACTGGGTTAAAACAATAAATGGGGATATGGGATTTTGTTCCATGTTTTATTCAGCTTGATTAAATGCGTGTGCAATTCTGTTCGTTTCTTTATTGTGCACACTTCCACTTTATTGAAGGTTAAGGATAAATCATCTGAAAAGAGAAGAATTGCTTTTTTGCATCTTTGATGGTGACGGGTGGTGGTGTGGGTTGGTGGCGGGCGGGAGGTGGGGGTAGCTGATGGTGGTGGCGAGAGAAAAAGATACAGGGAAGAGGAGAGTTTTATATAATATGTGTATATATATATATGTAATTTTTTTGTTTTATTTAAATAAAAGCATGAATTGACCAGAATACCCTTACATGAATAAACTTAACTAAAAAATTTAATCTAATTAGTGTTAAAGGATGTAAAGTGTAATTAGTTTTGCAAATAAAGGACTGTGACTGTAATTATTGAAGTTAAAGGCTATCTATTGCAATTCAGTACAAACATAAAGGACGAAAAGTGTAATTTATCCTAAATTTTAATAAGTTTTAAACGAACATTACATATTAAAATTAAAAAGACATAAAAATATCTAATACAATTATTTTCTAAACTAGTGTTGAATCAACTAGGTCGTCGTGTCGTTCAGTGGTTGCGCCCGTCTTCTAGTGGTTTCGCCATCGAGTCGTTTAGTTGTTTAGTAGTATAGTCGGTTTGTTGTCGAGTCGTGTCATCTATTCGCCTTCGTCTAATATATATTTTTTTCACTATGTTTAGTCGCTTGGGGGCTAGTCGGGAGCGTACCGATAGGTTAATATTAATCGGCTTTTTTAATGCACAAAAATCTAGAAAAAAACAAAACACACAAATACACTAAATAAAAATACTTTTTTTATACATTTTAATACTTTTTAAACTAACATTACATATTAAAATTAAAAGGACATAAAAATATCTAATATAATTTTTTTAACTAGTGTTGAATCAACTTTGTCTTCGTGTCGTTTAGTTGTTGCGCCCGTCTTCTAATCGTTTCGTTGTCAAGTCGTTTAGTTGTTTAGTGGTCTAGACGTTTTGTCGTCATTTAGTCATTTATTCTCCTTCGTCTAATATTTTTTTTCACTAGTCGATTAGTCGCTTGGGGGGCTAGTCAAGCGTACCGATTCATTGTACGCGAATTCATCATCAGATAGAGTTGTGCCCGTCTATTAAATACTTCAACTTCATCTATTTTTTCTTCAACCGCAAGTTCTCCTTCAAGATTTGAGATATGTTGTATATGTTCCACGCCATCCAAGTAGTCCTTCAAACAAATGCATATTTCCATCACCTTTGATGTGAGTCTTGTTCGTCGACTTGTAGTACCCTCCCACTAAGAGAAAAGGTGGACACTTCACGAGGGGATAGAGCATCAATTCAGTGCACTACACACCACAATAGAATGGAATTACAGAACCAAAAAACAGGACTTTAATTGAAGCTGCTAGGACCATGCTTTCAGATTCTAAGTTTCCTGTCCTCGTTTGGGCTGAGGCCGTGAATACAACTTGCTATGTTTTAAATAGGGTTTTGACGGTTAAACGATATAACAAAACGTGTTATGAGCTTTTGAGGAACCATAAACCAAACTTAAAAGGCTTTGAACCATTTGGGTTACCATGCACTATGATTCGAAATAAAAACCAACCAAAATTTGGTGAAGTGGCAAACAAAGGATTTTTCCTAGATTATGT
Organism: Helianthus annuus; assembly: GCF_002127325.2. NCBI lineage: Eukaryota > Viridiplantae > Streptophyta > Magnoliopsida > Asterales > Asteraceae > Helianthus > Helianthus annuus. Next base: position 114,184,309 of record NC_035435.2, read on the forward strand.
AGATGGTTCGCCAAACAAAAGGGTTTTTAATAAAACAAATGGTACAATTGAGACTGTTTTTTAATATTGATGTTATAACATATTCACCCAAACAATCAAGCCCACGTCCAACAATATTATATGATTATTATCAATTCTTTGAATCTTTTAAAATTTGCGAGTTTTCCGATGCAGGTGATTCGAGTTTAATTCATAGCTTGATCAGGGATGAAGAGATGAAGATGAGAGTGCGTTATGTGACAAACGGCAAAAATATCTGGTAATTCCTTACAACTTAATCATTGTTAATATACAATTATGTGCATTAGACTTAATTATGTTATGATTGAGTCACGTGAGTCTGGCAATCTTCAGGAAATACATAACATTTCATACTACATGTTGTATTCGCCGCGTTGCGATGTGATAAAAAACTATTACTTTAACCGTTGGTAGTTTATTCGAATACACTATTCATGCCAGGAGAGTTCTGGTACTCCATGAAACACCTAACATAGGACATGAAATCATGTCCAATGCAATACATATATGAAACCCTAACTAGGAAGACAAGTTTACAAGATATAATTTTCTGGAAAAATGCACAAGTATTAATTGTCCGAATTCGAACCGTAAAAGTTATACATTCAATAAACTGGTTACAACTACACTAACAACGGAACGTTGTATGATCATTAGACAATGTTAATTGTCCCAAAACAATATATAGGACATCATATATATTAGGGCTGGCAATTTTATACGAATACACGACACGAACCTACACGAAGTTAACAGGTATCGTGTATGGCCTTAACAGGTATCGTGTACCAAACAGGTAGACATGAGATTACCTGTTAATTTTCGTGTATAAACAGGTAAAATACCTGTTTATCTGTTAATACCTGTTAGTACACGATAAGAAATTAAATTAAATAAAACTCATCAGCCATGTGCGTGTGGGTTCCTTAATTCCTTTCTATTTTCCTTCCTCATTCAATTGAAAAAAAAAATAAAATCGTAAACTCCCTCTTTAACTCTCAGATAGCATGTCGTGTTCGTGTTAACAGGTGTAGGATCGTTGTTAGGACCCGAACGAGTCGTTCAGAAGAGCTTTATATCCAATTCAAAGGCGGAATCAGTGAAATGGACGTAGAAACACCTTGATACTCTTTAATTTGTCACTTTGATTGATATAAACAGAGATTACAACCTGGACAAATTTTGGCAGCACTTTGTTACAAATTCAGAAGCTGTATCAAATGAAAATGACAAGTGCCCTATATATAGTGATGGTATTCCGCTTGAAATGGACAAAGGTGATTTCAAGCGGAATCAGATAGTTCTGATTTCGCTTGAAATGTCTCCTTGCACTTTCAAGCAGAATCACCTCTATATCCACTAAAACTTGATTCTCGAACCTCAGGCACTGAATATCCTATCCTATCCTATTACATGATACAAGACGAAGTCAACAGACATAGTGCACTAACAGACTCCCCCTTGGATGTTGACGAAGTCTTCAGTGTCTAGTCTTCAGCATGACACATCTTCAGTCTTGATCATTCTGCCTTCTCATCCAAATTGTAACATTGTAAGCATCCTTCAATCTTTATCTTTTTCAGCTTCTTCAGGATCTTGTCCTGACTCTTTCTATATCAGTTTCTTTAGGCTCCCCCTTTCATCAAGCTTCCGTGCTTTAGGGATCGTCACCTTGCGTTTCGATTACAAGCTCCCCCTTGCTTTGAGCTCGTCTTCAGACTCCCCCTTATACTATGCTTTCAGGATCGTAGTCTGGACTCTTACCTGCAATCACTCATACAACTATAAGTAACAACATTTTAAACTTCTAGATATCGTAATCTGGCTCTTTCAAACCTTCTATATCACTCTCCCTATCAACAAACTTTACAGATTTGGCAACATTTAGAATCCAAAAACCAACTCCCTCACAGTTAATCATCCAAGTCCAAACTAATGACCTTGGAGATATCACAAACTGTTTTTGATTTTTGATAAAGAATTTCAAGTTTCAAATTAATGAACTTGTTTTATTTTCAGAAACACAATCAGCTTACTTAGATTTTGAAACTCAGCATTTCAGACATCGGTTGTCGAAAATGAAGCAGAATCAAAAATCTTTTTGTATTTTTCTGAAAATATAAAGCAGTAAAGAAATATGTACAAACATATTTACAGACAATATTTTTGTTTGAGTATGCGTCAGAGGATCATATCAGTTTTTGACAAGTCACAAGTACCGTTGAGCTTAGTTACACATTAAGAATTAAACAATTCACTTAGATTGTCGATATACTGATCCATTTAAATTTTCACACAAATTTCAACTGATTTAGGATACGAATTAGATATTTTAAGAACTTAAACTTATTCATGTGTCCCACCTCTTGAATATACTCCCGTATCCAGATCCCAATATTCAGTCTTACAGGTGAATATACCTAGATGATATCTGTAAGGGGTTAGATGCGAAACCGTGAGAGCTCAGGTCAGAACTTCCGTTCAGCAGAGAGATGACGGTTCGACTTTAGGTGTGTCCCCTTTAGAGGATCTTTTCTTCAACAGCAATGATTATCAATTTTGTTGTTTCATCATTTTTGCTGAGGGTTGTGCTATGTTTCAAGCAATGCGGAAAGTATTATTCAGGGACTAGGCTATTGCTTCCGCAAAATCAGAAGTCCTGGGATAATACCCCAGATATCACTAAGCATAAAGACCTAGTGTCTCCGAAAGAGGGGTCCTTCAAACAAGATTTCAGGGGTTACCTATATATCCAAGTAGTGTTCCCCACGAAATAAGCAAGTTTGACTTTAGGTTTATATCCCGAAAAAGTTTACTAAATGTATAAAAACCTATCGGCATATCATCAGTGAGACTGTTTAACGCTATTTAATCATTACATTTCTTTAGCATACTGTAACTGTCTACTGATGTACTATCATTTCCTCTTTTTACACAAAACTCAATTTTTGAATTTTATCATGTTTTTGGCTTTTTCAAATTTTCTAATGTTTTTGTATTTTCTGACAAATTTTTCTCCCCCTAAAATGCAAAATCATTTAAAGAAAATTTGACAAACCGATGTAGATAGCTTTGTTTCGCCATCCATTGTGACAACCCTCACAAAACCAGGTATCCGTACGACTTAATTAATTATTAATTGTTGCCTAATACTGTGCTTTACTGAGTTTGCTGATAAACTGCTACTTGATTGTTGATACTTGTACATATCTGCATCATACTTTGATATTCCTGTCACTACACTACTTATTTACTGAACCTCAGTGACAAACATGATGCACAAAAGCACAGTAGCACTAAACGGATACACAGTGAACATGCTGGTATAGCCAGCATCAGGCAAACACTGCCTCTAAAGGCCTGAATGAGCCAAAATATTTTTTACTACACCCAGAGTGTGTGTAGGAATACAAGGGTTGTATGATTACGTCTCTAGGGATAAGATACAGAGATTTGGATGTGCCTAAAACATACTTTTAGCACGAAACACAGCACTTTTATCAACACACTAGCTTCTAGCTAATTAATAAAGTGCCAAAATATGAGGAATTATTCCCGACACTTTGCAGAATAAATTGTGTCGCTAAAAATATTATTTATGACGCTTAACGGATATCTTAAGCACTTTAACGGATTACTATCCAACCGAACAACCGGACAATACCCGGAACATAAAAATATTGCCAAAATTAATATTGGTATTTTTCTGAGCCAGTTAGGGTCCCTGATTACCCTAACACCCGCTTTTAATGCACTAAAACAACTAACGAGGTTAGTACCTTAAAGTAACGCACTTAACCAAACTGAACCGTAACTGAACGATTGAAAACGAACCGAGTACCATTACATCCTAAAGAATTCGGCCAACCAAGGAGGGACAAGAGTACGAGTTTTATTATTTTATATTGGATTGCACGAGGATCGAGACGACTTTCTCTATAAATACCTCACTACCTCTCACACACACAAGCACACACTTCACCTCACCACCACTCCCTCTCCCTCTCCCTCCTCTCGGCCGAGATCACCACCACCCCCACATCCGTTTTTCGGTTCAAGTCTTGACATTCCAAGCATATTCAAGTGTCGGTGGTTACGTACAACGGAGCTCGGAACAAACGGAACGCGGAGGACCTCTACCGTTTGCTATTATCCACGCAGTTTTCGACTAGTTTCTTCCCTAGCCCCGAGCTAGAGGTATAACGTTTAAAACTCATTTTTGGTCATGTCTAAAGTGGTTAAAAGGATATTTGTCGGTTGAATGTCGGTAACCCGCTTAATGGAACTTTAAAGTTTGCTAAAACGTGAATATCGTTGGATAAAAGCTCAAAACGCGTGTAAATGTCGTAGTATTTGAATATGTTGGTTTTTATGGCCCGATCTATGATGTGGTGGCTCTCATCATCGTTTAACCCGACTTTGTTAGGATCACGTATCTTGACATACACTGGTTTCTTTGGTACAAGGGTTAAAAGGTGAAACTCCACCACACGGGAAACATGAACTTGTGTAAAAGTGTTTTAACATGAAAAAATAGTATTTAAAACAAGCCGATCTACGTATGTACAAGTGGTATATTCGTAGGACCGGGTGTCGAGAAAATCATGTTTTTATAAAAATAGATAAAGTGTTAACAAATACGATTTCTATAGACTACAAGTGTAGAAACACTTGTAGAATAAAAGGTCCGACAAAATAACAATTTTTACAAAATTGTCGGGAAGTTGTAAGAAGTGACTTGTTCCAAAAACGAGGTTTTTGCAAGACTAAGTTATGCTATATATAGATCCACTAAAAATAACGAGATCTACACCGTAGTTTTTGAAAAAGCTACAAGTTCATGAAACAACGCGGTTTTTCATACTAGTCTTCTATTTGAAGTGTTGAAAATTGATTTGGTTGATTTGATAAATTGTTGAGATGATTTGTAAAAGAAAATGATACGCTTGAAAGCGTGGCCACCTCCAGTTACAGGGGAAACTCTGGCGAAATTTTCTAAAAATCTAACACTTAGAATTATTTAACAAGTGTTAGACTACTTTGACATGTTTTCAAAAATATATTTTCGCCACAACTTTATTTATAAATAATCGGAGGAGGGATTTTCACAAAACTAAAAGTGATAAATATTTATTCGGTAAATATATTTTGTCACCTCACTGTTTATGATTATTTTGTGAAAATGTATAAATATTATTTTTAGAGTAAAAATAATATTTACTAACCTTGTCAAGCCCGAAATAATACAAACGCCTTCACGGCAAACATATAAGTTACAACGGTAATTTCTATTACCACCTAATCACCAAAACGTAACTTACGCTTTATTCGGAAGTATTCATAAGCACGTATATTGTCAATATATTATTTTGGGAAAATATTATGAGAAAAAGGAAATATATTATTTTTGAGAAAAATAAATATATTTTGGAATAAGAAATAAAATATATTAAGTGGGACTTAATAAAATAATATAAGTATACATGTATTTAATTCCCCCATCCTTGGGAAGGAGATTGCGTATCAAATATATATACGAAACGGTTGACTAACTGTTTCCCAAAAATATAATCTATGAAGCTAAAGCACGGCCATCCGTCTAATAGAATTAGCACATGTAGGTCGTTGCACAGCACTTGGATATTGGATTGCTTGATTTTGTGACGCATTCACTGTGAGTTCATGTCCCCCTTTTCTCTTAACTGTTTTCAGTTTTATAAACTGCGGGGGTGAAATACATGTTACAATGATTATGGATATGTTATACATGGTATGGTTAGCATAAGGAGGGTTATTACTTAGATCATGTGAGTGGGTAGGCAGAAACTTGAGGCCATTAATCCTCGTTGAGGACCGAGGGACAGGAGCGGTAGATCTATCTGGGTGTAGCGAGCCCAGCCCCAGGTCCAGCTGAACGGACCTCGGGGTGACTTAGTGCCCGACGCATAAATCCGCTAGGTTTGAGTCATCCCTACTTGCACTTCACACATATCAGTGGACTTGCAACCCATTGGTGATCTCTTTTGTTTCCTTATTTGCTACATACCAGGGTTTTTGATAAAGATAAAGGTTTATTTACTCATTTTCGCATGAACTCGCTCAACATTATTGTTGATTTTTCAACTTACATGTATTTCAGGGAATTAAGGATCTGGCACGGTTTAGCAGGATTTCCCGCTGCATTTAGATTCAGAGTCATCCGGGTTCAAGGTTTATGGCTCTTTCCTGGACAAGCCATAGCCTCTGAACCATGTTTATTTATGTTGCATTACGGTAGTGGTTGTACTGTTAAGACAAGTAATGGTTGTTGGGTGTTTACCCGTTTAGACAATGTTTGACAATTTTATTTTCAATGGATGACTTTGCATGATTTTAAATTCATATAGCTTGTTATGGTTAAGCTATGGTATTAAGAAGTCACACCAAATTAACCACGCTTCCGCAAAGCCAGGGTGTGACAGCTTGGTATCAGAGCTCTGATCATAGCGAACTAGGGTTCATTTTGAGTCTAGACTATGATCACTAGGGCTCTCACGAAAATATTTTTCTGCATACCACTTAAGTCCAGATCCAAAACTTTTTATAAACAAATGTTGAGCATATTTTATTATTGTAGGCTCAGTCTGGGAGGCTGAGGCTCGGTCTGGGAGGTCGAGGCTCGATCCAATCGATCGAGGTAGTTGTCTAGTGGGACTAGGGAGTCAGTCTGGGAGGCTGGGAAATGTTTGCTAGTGGGACTAGGGAGTCAGTCTGGGAGGCTGGGAAATGTTTGCTAGTGGGACTAGGGAGTCAGTCTGGGAGGCTGGGAAAAGTTGGCTAGTGGGACTAGGAAGGACAGTCTGGGAGGCTGGGAGGCTAGTGGGACTAGGAGGAATATGTGATTATTATGTGGTAACTTGTGTGATTACCTGATTTACTAATATTTGTACATACTTGTGATTATATTACAGACTCATGGATACCTCAGATACAGGAGATTCGGACACTACTGGACCCCGACCCATGGAGTCAGACGAGGTTATGTCATCAGAGCACGAGGTGCACACCTCGGATTTTACTAGTACAGACGACGACGACTTTCAGCCGTTCGCGCTACCTGACGGCGTCGATGAGCCCATCGTTGGTGGTCCTGCTGCGGATCTTCCTCTCGCTGTGATTCCCGCCCCGATTCCTCTTGCATCCTACCCAGCTTATGAGCTTATGCTTGATGCCGAGGCTGGTGACGATATTGATCTTTTCGATGATGAGCTATACGAGGACGAGGATCCTGACCCAGCTCTTTTGCCCGCTGGCGGTCTTTTGATGATCGCCGGTGCTCCTGCCGGAGACTCGCCTGTTCATTCTCCAGCTCCAGACTCCTTTGAGTCTGTGGCATCTGCTCCATCACATGTGGCGAGCACGCAGCTTTTCGTTCATGACTCGGATCCTGACCAGGCGTCATCTGCCGCCCCTATGCCGAGCTTTGTTTTTGAGCATGACGATATCGAGGATTCTGACCCTATATTTCCTCCTGGATTTGATCCAGACCGTGATATTGAGTTCGTTCACATGGACCAGCCTGTAGAGGACCCCGTTGACCCTGCCGACCCTTTTGATCCTATCGATCCGGACTTTGACTTCGATATGGCGTTTGACGATCCCGAGCCTGCAGTAGCTCCAGAGCAGGCCGCTGTTTTCGATCCCGCACATGAGCATGGTTTGGCGCATGCTGATGTTCCTGTTGATCCTATTTTAGCGGGTCAGCCGCTTGGCGATGTTCCTGTTGATGATATACCTTTGTTAGATGCTGACCATGTTGTTGATCCTCTTGTTGACCCTCCGATCGCTGACGTTCCAGTTGACCCTCATGTCGATCATGTTGATCCTGTTGTTGCTCACGTTGATCCTGTTTTAACTCCTGTTGATCCCTTACCTATTGAGCCCGAGCATGCTCTGTTTGCAGAGCACATGGATCCCCCTGACGAGGAGGCTCAGCACGGTTGGATACCGGCTGACGAGGATGTTCCGCCGCTTCCTCCTCACCGCACTGATGCTCACCATCCTGAGTTTTCGTTTCAGATTCCTTCTGTCATACCTCCAGCGGGGCCTGGAGAGGGCTCTTCAGCCCACCCATTTGGCCATGTATCGATGCCCATGCCTGTTATGCCTCAGATATCTCCTGTTTCAGCATCCACTTCATCTTTTCCTGTTATGCCTTTTGGCACTGCCAGCGAGCCTTCTTTCTGGTCTTCGCTACCCGTTATGCCACCCATTGATCCACCTCATATGGGGCATACCCTAGAGGACCTATTGATGTCATTTGTACACCAGCATGATTCCCATTCTCAGCGTTTGCAGGAGCTCGAGAGAGCTCAGTTGTCTTTTGGTCCATATCTTGGTCCGTCATCCTCATCTGCTCAGCCTTTTCGATCTTTTCCTCCTGACATCGCTGCTCGACTTTCGATCCTAGAGCAGCAGATTGCATCCGTGATCCGCACCCAGCAGGCCTTGGAGGAGGATTGGCTTCTCTTTCGCCGCCTACATTATCCTCCACCACCACCACCCTTCTAGAGATCATCGACGTTACCAGGGTAGACACCGGTGAGACAGCCGCGATTGTTATGCACAGCTTTTGAAGACCATTTGACTACACAGATTTTTGTTGATACATGTGATGTATTGATTGTATGTAACACTGATATGATGTATTTTGTACAGGGGTGATGTAACCCCTATGTGGTTGATGGATGTACTAACACACTTACTATGCTTATGGTCTTGATATATATGCAATCGCCGCATTCTCATCATATCTGATTTACTTGATTGATTATTTTTATATTCGGACATGGGATGTTGGACATGGGATGTTGTGTGTGATATATTGATAACATGAGATGTTATATGCTACTACTATTACTATATACGTATGATTCCTATGGCCTAATCGACGTACGCATTTTAGAAAATGGCACCAAGACGTCAACCGCAGCCGATGCCCACGACTCAAGAAGAACTGCAAGGAATCATTGCTGCCGCGATTGCTCAGTATGCTGCATCGCAGGGAGGACCCAGCTGGAGTAGCTCCAACGGCAATGGCAACCAGAATCCCACTCATGGTAACCCTAAGTCTTTAAGACGTACCATGGTCTAATTGGATTCCTGTAGCAATTACTAATGCAGTCCCTATATTGAAACGAATGTGCAGGGTGCACCTTCAAGCAGTTTCTGGACTGTAAGCCCACAAACTTCGACGGCACGGGTGGTGCTGTTGCCTTCGTTCGTTGGGCAGAGAAGACTGATTCCACCATCCGTATGAGCAAATGTGCGATCGACCAGCAGGTCACTTACATTTCAGGGCTGTTTCTAGACGGAGCCCTATCTTGGTGGAACCTTCAAGTGCAAACTCTAGGCGAAGCTGCCGCCTACGCCCTGTCTTGGGCCGAATTGAAAGAGCTTATGCGGAGGAAGTACCGCTCTCGCGCGGAGATTCAAAAGCTTGAAACCGAGTTTTGGCACTTAAAGATGGAAGGGTCGAAGATAGCAGAATATGTTCAGAGATTCCACGATCTGTCTCACGTGGTACCTTATATGGTAACACCCGAGTTTAAGAGGGTTGAGCGCTTCATCTGGGGATTGGCTCCTCAGATAATCAGTATGGTGACTTCTTCCAAACCCGCAACCATCACAGAAGCCATCGATCTGAGTGTGGCTTTAACTGAAGAAGCGATTCGGTTAAACAAGTTCGATGAGATTGAACCCAAGAGAAAGGAGACTCATGTGGAGTCATCTAGTGGTAATAAGCGGAAGTTTTCAAGTTTCAAGCAAAGCACCGGGACGGTGGTCAAGAAGGGAGAATCGAATGCACCAGCTCAAGATTCAGTTGATGATAGAAAGAAGAGCAGGGGATACATGGGTGCACAGCCCAAGTGCAACTCATGTCAAAAACATCACTCTGGTCGCTGCAGTCTAAGGGTTTGTGAGTCTTGTGGGAAGGCTGGTCATACAAAGGATTTCTGTTGGGCAAATGCTGGCCGGGGAGGTCAGGGAGGAAATGGAAATAGAAACAACCGTGGTGGTAATGGGAACCGCCCACAAGGAAATCAAGGAGGAAATGGAAACCGTGCTAACCAAGCAGGCACCGTGAACCGAAACCAGGGAAACCACCAAGCTGGAAACAATGGTGGAAACGGGCAGAGGCCCGGATGTTTTAACTGTGGAGATCAAGGGCACTTCAAGAGGAACTGCCCGGAATTGACCCAAGCTCGTGGAAGAGTTTTCAACATGGAGGCCAGGGAAGCGCGCCAGGATCCCAATGTCGTTACTGGTACGTTCCCTGTAAACCAACGCTATGCGTCTGTTTTGTTTGATACTGGTGCCGATTATAGCTTCGTATCGCTAGAATTTAAGAACATGCTTGGTTTAGCCGCTAGTAAGTTAGATATTCCTTATTCGATCGAGCTAGCTAATGGGAAGTTAGTAGAAGCCAATGAAGTGATTAGAGGTTGCGTAATCGAGTTAGGAGAGCGTGAGTTTGCTCTCGATCTACTACCAGTCCAGTTGGGAAGCTTCGACGTGGTAGTAGGAATGGATTGGTTAGCAAGTAACAAGGCGGAGATTGTTTGTCACGAGAAGATTATCCGTATTTCGACCGACGATGGTGAGACCATTGTTGTTCATGGAGAGAAGCGTGAGACGCCGTTGCGGATTATCAGCTGTCTGAAAGCAAGGAAGTGTCTGAAGAAAGGATGTGTTGCTTTTCTAGCACACATCGTGGATAAAAAGGCTGCTGAGCCGAAGATCGAAGACATCCCTGTCGTAAGGGAGTATCCGGAAGTCTTTCCAGAAGATTTGCCTGGCTTGCCACCTCAAAGGCAAGTGGAGTTTCGCATCGACTTAGTTCCGGGCGCTGCGCCTGTGGCTAAGGCACCCTACAGACTTGCTCCATCTGAGATGCAAGAGCTATCAACGCAACTTCAAGAGTTGTTAGATAAGGGTTTTATTCGACCAAGCTTCTCGCCTTGGGGAGCTCCAGTTTTGTTTGTCAAGAAGAAGGATGGTAGTTTCCGTATGTGCATTGACTACAGAGAATTGAACAAGTTGACGATCAAGAATAGGTATCCTTTGCCAAGGATTGACGATCTGTTTGACCAACTTCAAGGTTCAAGTTTCTACTCCAAGATCGATCTTCGATCTGGATACCATCAACTCCGGATACAGGAAGAAAGTATTCCGAAGACAGCCTTCAGAACTCGATATGGGCACTACGAGTTCCTTGTCATGCCGTTTGGTTTAACAAACGCACCTGCAGTATTCATGGATTTGATGAACCGAGTTTGTAAGCCGTATCTGGATAAGTTCGTGATTGTGTTCATCGACGACATCTTGATCTACTCAAAGACGAAGGCAGAGCACGAGCAACACCTCAGAACTATTTTAGAGCTACTGAAGAAGGAGCAGTTGTATGCCAAATTTTCTAAGTGTGAGTTTTGGCTGAGAGACGTGCAATTCCTTGGGCACGTGGTAAATGAAAGTGGAATTCATGTGGATCCAACCAAGATCGAGGCGATCAAGAATTGGGAAGCGCCAAAGACGCCAACCGAGATCCGGCAATTCTTGGGTTTGGCTGGTTATTATCGAAGATTTATTGAGGATTTTTCAAAGATCGCTCAGCCATTGACGCTCCTCACGCAAAAGGATAAAAAGTTTGATTGGGGAATCAAACAGGATGAAGCATTTCAGTTGTTGAAGGATAAGCTTTGCAACGCGCCAATCTTAGCTCTACCGGAAGGTACCGACGATTTTGTGGTATACTGCGACGCTTCACGTCAAGGATTGGGTTGTGTGTTGATGCAACGTCAAAAGGTTATCGCCTACGCATCACGCCAACTGAAAGTGCATGAAAAGAACTATACCACGCATGATTTGGAGCTAGGCGCAGTGGTTTTTGCTTTGAAGATTTGGAGACACTACCTTTACGGTACGAAGTGTACGATCTTTACAGATCACAAAAGCCTCCAGCATATATTCAACCAGAAGGAGTTGAATATGAGGCAAAGGCGATGGGTTGAGTTGTTGAACGATTACGACTGCGAGATCAAGTATCATCCGGGGAAGGCGAATGTGGTCGCCGATGCCCTAAGTCGCAAAGAGAGAATCAAGCCCATAAGGGTTAGGGCTATGGAAATGATTATCCAAACCGATCTTTCCTCACGCATTCGAGCAGCGCAAAAAGAAGCTCTCAAGGAGGGAAACCTTGAGAAAGAATATCTCCGTGGGATGGAGAAGATATTGGTTCCAAACAGGGAAGGAACGTTATGTTTTGAGAAAAGGATTTGGGTTCCTTTGTTTGGTGATTTAAGAGAAGTTATTTTTGATGAAGCTCACAAGTCACGGTACTCTATCCACCCGGGAGCGGATAAGATGTACCAAGATCTTAAGGATTATTATTGGTGGCCTAGGATGAAAGGCGATGTTGCTATCTACGTGAGCCAATGTTTGACTTGCGCTAAAGTTAAGGCAGAATACCAGAAGCCTTCGGGACTTCTGCAACAACCAAAAATTCCCCAATGGAAGTGGGAAGAAATATCCATGGATTTTGTTACAAAGTTGCCAAGAACGCCTAAGGGCCATGACACTATCTGGGTGATAGTGGATCGCTTGACGAAATCAGCACATTTCTTGCCTATCCGCGAGAAGGATCATACAAGCAAATTGGCTGAAATTTACATGAGAGAAATTGTCACTCGCCATGGAGTACCCCTCTCGATCATTTCTGATAGAGATGGAAGGTTCGTATCGAGGATATGGCAATCCTTCCAGGAAGCTTTTGGCTCGAAGCTGAATATGAGCACCGCGTTTCACCCGCAGACCGACGGCCAAAGTGAGCGGACGATTCAGACATTGGAAGACATGCTGAGAGCATGTGTGATGGATTTAGGCGGTAGCTGGGATAAGCATTTACCCCTGGTTGAGTTTTCATACAACAACAGCTACCACACCAGTATTGGTGCCGCGCCATTCGAAGCTTTATATGGGCGCAAGTGCAGGTCGCCGCTCTGTTGGTCTGACGCAGGTGATAGACAATTGGTAGGTCCCGATGTAGTTCAGGAAACTACAGATAAGATCGCGCAAATCCGAGATCGCATTAGCGCGGCTCGTGATCGCCAGAAGACCTATGCAGATCTGAAGAGGAAACCTCAAGAGTTTGAGGTTGGGGATATGGTTTTGTTGAAAGTATCACCCTGGAAGGGTGTAGCACGCTTTGGGAAGCGTGGGAAGCTGAATCCACGCTACATTGGTCCATTTAAGGTTTTGAAGAAAATTGGAACAGTAGCATACAAGTTGGATCTACCTGCCGAGCTGAATAACGTTCACGATACATTTCATGTATCCAATCTAAAGAGGAGTCCAACTCAAGTTAACGTTGCCATTCCTACCGACGAGATTCATATTGATGACACGCTCCACTTCGTTGAAGAACCTGTTGAGGTCACGGATTGGAAAGTTAACAAGACCCGCCGGAGCAGTGTCAAGCTCGTCAAAGTTCGCTGGAATGCTAGACATGGTCCTGAATTCACCTGGGAGCGTGAAGACCGAATGAAAGAGAAATACCCCCACCTGTTTCCTAAGAACCCTGCTTCTTCAAGCAGAACCTAAATTTCGGGACGAAATTTATTTAACGGGGGGAGAATGTGACAACCCTCACAAAACCAGGTATCCGTACGACTTAATTAATTATTAATTGTTGCCTAATACTGTGCTTTACTGAGTTTGCTGATAAACTGCTACTTGATTGTTGATACTTGTACATATCTGCATCATACTTTGATATTCCTGTCACTACACTACTTATTTACTGAACCTCAGTGACAAACATGATGCACAAAAGCACAGTAGCACTAAACGGATACACAGTGAACATGCTGGTATAGCCAGCATCAGGCAAACACTGCCTCTAAAGGCCTGAATGAGCCAAAATATTTTTTACTACACCCAGAGTGTGTGTAGGAATACAAGGGTTGTATGATTACGTCTCTAGGGATAAGATACAGAGATTTGGATGTGCCTAAAACATACTTTTAGCACGAAACACAGCACTTTTATCAACACACTAGCTTCTAGCTAATTAATAAAGTGCCAAAATATGAGGAATTATTCCCGACACTTTGCAGAATAAATTGTGTCGCTAAAAATATTATTTATGACGCTTAACGGATATCTTAAGCACTTTAACGGATTACTATCCAACCGAACAACCGGACAATACCCGGAACATAAAAATATTGCCAAAATTAATATTGGTATTTTTCTGAGCCAGTTAGGGTCCCTGATTACCCTAACACCCGCTTTTAATGCACTAAAACAACTAACGAGGTTAGTACCTTAAAGTAACGCACTTAACCAAACTGAACCGTAACTGAACGATTGAAAACGAACCGAGTACCATTACATCCTAAAGAATTCGGCCAACCAAGGAGGGACAAGAGTACGAGTTTTATTATTTTATATTGGATTGCACGAGGATCGAGACGACTTTCTCTATAAATACCTCACTACCTCTCACACACACAAGCACACACTTCACCTCACCACCACTCCCTCTCCCTCTCCCTCCTCTCGGCCGAGATCACCACCACCCCCACATCCGTTTTTCGGTTCAAGTCTTGACATTCCAAGCATATTCAAGTGTCGGTGGTTACGTACAACGGAGCTCGGAACAAACGGAACGCGGAGGACCTCTACCGTTTGCTATTATCCACGCAGTTTTCGACTAGTTTCTTCCCTAGCCCCGAGCTAGAGGTATAACGTTTAAAACTCATTTTTGGTCATGTCTAAAGTGGTTAAAAGGATATTTGTCGGTTGAATGTCGGTAACCCGCTTAATGGAACTTTAAAGTTTGCTAAAACGTGAATATCGTTGGATAAAAGCTCAAAACGCGTGTAAATGTCGTAGTATTTGAATATGTTGGTTTTTATGGCCCGATCTATGATGTGGTGGCTCTCATCATCGTTTAACCCGACTTTGTTAGGATCACGTATCTTGACATACACTGGTTTCTTTGGTACAAGGGTTAAAAGGTGAAACTCCACCACACGGGAAACATGAACTTGTGTAAAAGTGTTTTAACATGAAAAAATAGTATTTAAAACAAGCCGATCTACGTATGTACAAGTGGTATATTCGTAGGACCGGGTGTCGAGAAAATCATGTTTTTATAAAAATAGATAAAGTGTTAACAAATACGATTTCTATAGACTACAAGTGTAGAAACACTTGTAGAATAAAAGGTCCGACAAAATAACAATTTTTACAAAATTGTCGGGAAGTTGTAAGAAGTGACTTGTTCCAAAAACGAGGTTTTTGCAAGACTAAGTTATGCTATATATAGATCCACTAAAAATAACGAGATCTACACCGTAGTTTTTGAAAAAGCTACAAGTTCATGAAACAACGCGGTTTTTCATACTAGTCTTCTATTTGAAGTGTTGAAAATTGATTTGGTTGATTTGATAAATTGTTGAGATGATTTGTAAAAGAAAATGATACGCTTGAAAGCGTGGCCACCTCCAGTTACAGGGGAAACTCTGGCGAAATTTTCTAAAAATCTAACACTTAGAATTATTTAACAAGTGTTAGACTACTTTGACATGTTTTCAAAAATATATTTTCGCCACAACTTTATTTATAAATAATCGGAGGAGGGATTTTCACAAAACTAAAAGTGATAAATATTTATTCGGTAAATATATTTTGTCACCTCACTGTTTATGATTATTTTGTGAAAATGTATAAATATTATTTTTAGAGTAAAAATAATATTTACTAACCTTGTCAAGCCCGAAATAATACAAACGCCTTCACGGCAAACATATAAGTTACAACGGTAATTTCTATTACCACCTAATCACCAAAACATAACTTACGCTTTATTCGGAAGTATTCATAAGCACGTATATTGTCAATATATTATTTTGGGAAAATATTATGAGAAAAAGGAAATATATTATTTTTGAGAAAAATAAATATATTTTGGAATAAGAAATAAAATATATTAAGTGGGACTTAATAAAATAATATAAGTATACATGTATTTAATTCCCCCATCCTTGGGAAGGAGATTGCGTATCAAATATATATACGAAACGGTTGACTAACTGTTTCCCAAAAATATAATCTATGAAGCTAAAGCACGGCCATCCGTCTAATAGAATTAGCACATGTAGGTCGTTGCACAGCACTTGGATATTGGATTGCTTGATTTTGTGACGCATTCACTGTGAGTTCATGTCCCCCTTTTCTCTTAACTGTTTTCAGTTTTATAAACTGCGGGGGTGAAATACATGTTACAATGATTATGGATATGTTATACATGGTATGGTTAGCATAAGGAGGGTTATTACTTAGATCATGTGAGTGGGTAGGCAGAAACTTGAGGCCATTAATCCTCGTTGAGGACCGAGGGACAGGAGCGGTAGATCTATCTGGGTGTAGCGAGCCCAGCCCCAGGTCCAGCTGAACGGACCTCGGGGTGACTTAGTGCCCGACGCATAAATCCGCTAGGTTTGAGTCATCCCTACTTGCACTTCACACATATCAGTGGACTTGCAACCCATTGGTGATCTCTTTTGTTTCCTTATTTGCTACATACCAGGGTTTTTGATAAAGATAAAGGTTTATTTACTCATTTTCGCATGAACTCGCTCAACATTATTGTTGATTTTTCAACTTACATGTATTTCAGGGAATTAAGGATCTGGCACGGTTTAGCAGGATTTCCCGCTGCATTTAGATTCAGAGTCATCCGGGTTCAAGGTTTATGGCTCTTTCCTGGACAAGCCATAGCCTCTGAACCATGTTTATTTATGTTGCATTACGGTAGTGGTTGTACTGTTAAGACAAGTAATGGTTGTTGGGTGTTTACCCGTTTAGACAATGTTTGACAATTTTATTTTCAATGGATGACTTTGCATGATTTTAAATTCATATAGCTTGTTATGGTTAAGCTATGGTATTAAGAAGTCACACCAAATTAACCACGCTTCCGCAAAGCCAGGGTGTGACATCCATTTTCTGCTTAATTTGCTCTGATTTGCAGAAAATCTAATATAAAGTACCCCCATGATTTACAACCTATTGATTTTCGACAGTTTGAAAACTGTTTTTCAATCTTGTGAAAGTAATCATGTTTGTTCCGCCGTGAGGGTTTCGGCCTATTCAATCAACACATATTTTTTTTGTAATTTTCTATTTTTGACAAAAATTAAAAACAAACAAATTTTTGGTTTTTAATTTTTCAAATTTTTAGGATTTTTGAAAATATTGTTTATTTATTTACAGAAAATGTTAAACTCCCTGTTCAACCAAACCAGGGTACAACAGCCTCTTCCTCCTTTGCATGTGCCAGGCTGCTCCAACTTCCATTGTCTCCTTCTTTGGCTTTGTTGACCCACCTGCACATTCAAAATATTCAATTACTTGAACAATTTAGCCCAGGTCTGTTTGACCTTAGGCATTTCAATGCAATAATTTTCATTCATTGTCGGAAAATCTTTGTCATTAGGAACAAAGACTTTTTCATCTTTAACTTCAACTTTCTCATCTTTTACCGAAGTTACTTGTTTCTTAACAGACCATTTTGACCTTTCGGTGTACCTCTTTTATAAAAAATGTGAATCTTTTTGAACACTTTGTTTTTGAACAACAACTTTTGGTTTCCAAAACTCTTGGGGTTTTGTCATATCAACTGATGTTTTCCAACTTTGTGTTGTTCTTAATCTGGGTGTGTGAGAATTCCAGGTCTGTCTTGAATCAAACCTGTTCGGGTTTAATTTCCAATTTTGATTCGAGGCAAACTTGTTTGTGTTGTACCTCCAAGTTTGTTTTGAATCAAATCTGGTTGACCTTTGTTTCACATCCTCAGATTTTTGTTTTTCCACATTTTCAGATTTCTTTTTGTCAACATCCGCAGGTTTTAGATTTGGACACTTTCGTGCAAGATGTCCAATTTGATCACATTTGAAACAAGTTCTCTTGGACACATCTTTGACCTGTGGTTGTTGCTTTTTCTTTTGAGCTAAGAACTCGTCAATAGACTGTCGTCTAAATTTTAGTTCTTTCTTTTCTTCTGACGTTGTTCCATGAACAAAATTCATCTTTGTTTGAAAACTTGGAACTTCATTTCTTTTCCAACTTTGTTTCTTTTTATAACCCAACCCAGCCTTCATGTTTTTCTTCTTAAAACCCGGTTTGTTATAAAAGTTTTGTGACCTTTACCAGCAAACTTTGAAATTTCAGATTTTTCAATTTCAACCATTTTGAAAACTTTGTCAACCTTTTCTGAAATCACATTCTGAATTGGGAATACAACATCTAAGAATAATTTGTCTGATCCAATCATGGTATATACCAATCCTTTTGAATCTTCATTCAAATTTTTCTCGGATTTTGTGTTTTTCAGATATCCATCATGAAAATTACCTTCATTTTCATCCTGTGATTCAGATTTACCTGCATCAACTGACTCTTCTTTCAACACACTTTCAACGACTTTACCTACCACCTCTGAATCATGAGAATCATCAGATTTGGAATAGGTTACGTCAATGTTGTCTGGCAATTGATCTACCAGGTTGAAAGCTTTTTCTACCTTTTCTTCATCATAAAATGCAAACTTTTCCGGTGGTGGAACTTGATGAAACTCTGAGCCAATGCCTTTCTTGTTTTGCTCAGACTCACTATCTCCCGGTTTTATATTGAAAATTCTTTCAATCACATATGACGACACCTGATAACTTTTTAACTTGTTGTTATCCTGTTCTAAATCAGCTATCTGTCGTTTTAGTTTAGCAACATCCTCAATATAGGAATTAACAACACCTTGTTTAATTTCATACATTCATTTAAGCTCTTTATTTGTTTCAGAAAGATAATTCATTCTTGATTGAGCAAATTTCATTTCATCTTTTACTTTTTCATATGACTCTTTTGTAATGTGATATGCCAATTTCATTGAGTCATATTCTTTCTTCATTTCTTGACAAACATTTTCCTTTTGGTCACATTCTTCTGTCTTTTTCAAAACATTTTCTTTCAAAGCTTCATTTTCTTTTTCTAATTTTTTACAGTTTTCCGAAAGTTTTTCATCATTTTCTTTTAAAACTTTTTCTTTTTCTAGCATTTCTGTGCATTTTTCTTTGAAAATGTTTTCAATTTTTGTAAATTCAAGATTTCTTGTTCTGAACTTCTGATCTTTTTCAGTACAAGCTCTGCATGTTTCCATGCATTTCTTGCATTGTTCAGTCGGTTTCAAGAAGAATCAGAATTTACCTCAATGATTGGCACTTTGGTTTTTTCGGATATCTCGGTCTGCTTCATCTCAGCAACATTCTGTTTTTCTTCAACACTTGCTTCATCACCAGCATCACAAGCTTCCAAATTCTCATTCTTTACTTCTGCCAAACTTTTAGTTTTCTTCTCATCTTCTCCAATTTGTTGTTCTTCAGTAACAGCTTTCTCAGCTTCTACATTCACCTCAACTATTTCTTTACTCTTTTCTGTCTCAACATCTTTCAAAACTTCTTCTTGCACAAGTTTAATTTCCTTCATAGCCTCAACTTCAACAGCTTCTGTGTTAACCTCTTCAGCAACCTTCTTCAGATTGTTCACCATTTCTTCAACATTCTTTCTTCATTCTCTCTTCATCCCTTTTTCTTAGACACGATGCCATGGCATATCTAATTTCCTTTTCATGCCTTTTTGCATATGTGTCATCTTTCAACACATTTCTATAGTATTCGGCTCTTGAAGGAATTATGAGAAGAACATCTTCAAAGATTATATCTTTCTTTGGAACAACTGGTTCACCTTCTCTGTTGAAGTAACACTCTCTCATTTTATCCCATCTCCTGTTGCTGACAGCACTCTCATACTCTTCTTGCATGTCATCCTTTCTGTTCAAAACAATGTTTCTTTCGCGATAAGTTTTTTTCACTCAAAATCTCTTCTCGAGTTTTCTCCTTGACCTCAGCAACAACATTTTCTTCTTTGTTTTCAGCTGTGTCTTTGTCTTTGTTTTCCTCTTTAATTTCAGCAACAAAGGCATAATGATCATGTTTCTTTAAAGGAATTTCTGAATCTTCCATTGTTCTAATCTTGAATCGATAATCAAGCCGATCTTCTTCTGGACAAATCTGGCTCCAATGAAAACCTTCATCATCATGAAAGACTGCACAAGCCCTTGACTTGGGTTTATCTTCAATCATTTTCAGATCTTCCCTGCTTCGGTGGTAGATCGCCTTTCTGTAGTAATCATCATTGAAAGGATGTTCATTTCCACCAACTGTAGAATTAGTGCATTCTCTCTTGAAATGACCTTTCTGCTTGCATTTGAAGCAGGTCACTTTGGATTTGTCAAATCCCAGTTTTGTTGAAGCACCTCCAAGAGATTGTTTCCCAGTAATTTCCATATATCTCTGAGCTCTGCGGATGCAACTAGCTAAACACCAACGGATGTCAATGAGTTCCATCTCTTCCGGATCAATCTGGTCGTAATCTTCTTTGGTTAACTCTAAGTTTCCAATTTTACCAGCTACAAAACCTTCATACGATTCCAGAACAGATGCTAGGAAACTCATTTGCTGCTTAGCTGCATTGATGCTCATTGCAGGAGAATTTTTCAATTTGAGAGCAATGTTGCATAATATCTCCTCTGCATCTTCAGAACTAGCTTTTGAAGTCGATGAATGATAACTCGGATCATAACTTGATGAACTTTTTGTCACACCCCGAAATATCAGAGCTGGCGTGACTGGACCGGTATCTTCATTGCACAGCGGAAGCAAGAAGCTAAGACTTCTAGAAATTGAACGCCTGCTAAGTACTCGAAATCCCGTGGGTTCTCCTATTCCAACCGTTCCATAGTTTTGACAATGTAACCTGAGAAAGAACATGCGAAAAAGTCAACATAAAGTTGAGCGAGTTCATAGTTTGTTTTGAAAAGATTTAAAATAAATCTTTTTGATAACCGGTTTTAAAGTTTTTGAGAAAATATAGTAAAATTATTTTCTTGGCATGATATATGAAAAACTGTGAGTCTAGCCCACAATAGTCTTTGTGCATTGCACGAGAGAGAGTGGGCCGAGCCCAAACGAACCTTTATAAGCAGGATCAGCGCGTCCTCTTACTTAGGTATAATTTGAAAAACGTTACCAAAGTTTGTAAATCCATGTATTTGTGAGCTTACATCAAATGAATCTTAAAAACATTTGAAAGTTCAGTTTATAAGTAGGTATGTAATGCGTCTATGAACATGTTGATCATTAATGTGTAGCTAAGACATTAATATGTGTGCCGACATAGGAAGCACTCAACCCGGTAGACGATTTAAGTGTCGATTCACTTCGACAGGGACACAAAAGCACTCTAAGTGGCCGCACAAGGACCGTGAGTGGGGCTCGCCCGTACCCGATAGATCTACCCCCTGTTCCATGGTCCTTAAAAGGATTAATGGTGCCTAAGTTAGCGCCTATTCGCACGTGATCCAAGAGTTCATTCCATAGCTTAATCATACCCTAGTTAATATGTATTTCAAAAGAAAAAGGGGGACATAAACCCATTGGGTTGTCTCGTTGTTCGTACGCAGAACAACCCAGTCCCGTTGTAGTAACTAGGACATTCCTGTCACTAGTCATGAAAATCATGCACGTTTGTGAAAATACGCGTTTGTTTTGTAAAACCGGTAGGTTTAGTATAAACCGTTCGTAAACCATTTGAGTTCCTTGAAATCCATTCGCAATATGGTTTAGAAATATGAGTTTTCGTTCAACGAAAAGTTGTTTATTTTTGCAAAACTTGCATGTCTTTCCACCCCCGAAAACATTTATAAAAATGTAAAACAGTAAAAAGTGGGGGTTATGAACTCACCTTGACATTCCTGTGCCAAGCTAGCGTAGTGTGATTCCGAAGTGTCGTTCCAAGAACGTGAATTAGCTAGCGTGCATCTATAGTATCCCTAACAGGGAATAACTTATTAGTTTCTAGTTTAAACGTGGCTAAACTACGTGTCCGAGCTCTACCGAATCGTTAATCATACGATTCCTAGGTAGTGTTATCTTGACTTAGAATAACCAATCTATGGTTATTTGATCCCGTTTCTAATCGGGATAATACTAAGTCTTGGAAACGACTTAGTTTTTCGAAGGATTTAGGATATATATTTATATATAAATACTTACGAAGTCGTGATAGTAGTCGCGAATAGAAGGCGTAGATGAAACAGTAGTACAACTAATCGTAGTTTTCGTAAGACGTAACTAAATACCGTTTGTTACAGTAAAATATTGTATGTCGTTTAGGCGTTCGAAAATAAATATAAATAATTATATTTATTTTATAAAATTATTCGAAATTATCGGCATTTGAGATAAATGTAAACACTTACATTTATTTTATAAAAGTAATCGGAAATCTTGACTTTTGAAACGACATAAACCATTATGTTTAATTTCATGAAAGTTTTCGAGTTTATACGTTGGATTAAATATAAATAATTATATTTGCTTTATAAAAATTTTCGAGTTTCAAAGTGTTTTTGAAATGAATAATTGCATTTACTTTATATAAGTTATTGGTTTTCGTAAACTAGTGGCTCGTGTTTTGTCGAAACGTTATGAACTCGTTTTGTACGTCGTAAAACGTCGTTAAAAATAAATATACTTTATATTTATTTCACAAAAGAATTTCGATAGGCGTGGCTTATACAATATAAACATGTTTGGTATTTCGGATTTTTAACGAAATTCGGGCAGAGTTTCCTCTGTTTTTAGACGATCCTGACAATCGAGTGTCGATTTATTTTGTCAAAATTCAACAATCAATATATATACCTTTTGTCAAATTCCAAAACGTAATTAATCACTAATGTATAAACGTTATTTAGTCGGGTCGAGCTCGGTTCGCGTAAAATAAAAATATAAAGATAATGTAAAATTAACTTGCTACATCTAAACTTTACCGGGTCCTAAGTTGACCGGGCGTTGACCAAAACTGAACTGAGTTGACCGAGTCTTGACTGTGTTGACTGATTTGATCGTGGCTGACCGGGTTTGACCCGAAACCACCCGTTGACTGCTGTTGACTGTTTGACCGTTGTTGACCCGAGTCGTTGACCGAGTTGACTCGGTTTGACCGAGTCAAACCGAGCTGAACCACACCAAAACAAGCCCGAACCAAAAAAAAAAAAAACCCAAACATAATTCTGACCGAGTGGCCCTTTGACTAGTGTTGATCTGGTTTGATCGAGACTTGAACCGAACTCGAAACGAACTGAACATAAACACCACCACTTCCGGCATCACCGTCTCTGTCACCGGTAGTCATCATCATCAATACTATCCCGTAATCAGCCTGAAACATTTCTTGTGCCGATGACGCTTAGATTTAGCAAGATATCAAAAGAAAAGAAAATGAAAGAACTGAGGGGGAAAGTTACCGAGACAAAAATCTTGTCGGAAAGAACTCACTGTCGCCGGAAGAAACTGTCGTCGTTCCCCGCCCTTGTTCATGTCGTCGCGCCGTCCCGATCCACCACCTCAGCCATGCTCCAACCGCGTGTGTTTACCAGCAAGAGAGAGAGTAATGGGAGGATGCAAGGGGCAATCGGGTGTTGGTGGCTGGAAAACGGCGCCAACCACCTTCAGTTCCGCTTATCTCCACCGCTAGAACCGCCGTGCTCCGCTGCCAAGTCACCGGCTCCGTCGGTAAGTCCGATCGCCGGACTCGCATGAGAGAGAAAGAGAGTGTGGATGTATGGTGTTTGTGATGGAAAGATGGAGATGAAAGGAAAGCAGTGATCTTATTTGTTTGTATGTTAGGGTTTGGCAGAACAAGTAATGAGGAAGAAAGAGAGAGCAGTTGTGTGCGTGAGTATTAGGTGAAGATCTGATGAAAATGAGATAGGGTTTCCACTAACAAGGCTCTTTATACTTAGGTTTTAGATTAGTGGGTTTGGGCTTGGGCCCAAGGCCCACAAGCCCAATCCCCGTGTCTAAGTGGCCCGAATTTTCTACGAGGCCCATTATCAAAACCCGAATGTCGTAAAGATGTCGTAAAATAAATTTTCAGAGTCGAAACGCTAAAAAAAAATTACATCTGATATCGATATTTGATGCATATTTTGTCTGTTGCGTTATAACGCGTAAAAACATGTCGTTCGTCGTTTCTTGTCCGTTTTGCAATCCGTTTTCAACTACGAATAATAAATTTTGAAAACGAAGCTAAATAATCGCAAAACTTCGGTTTTGTAGGTAATACGCGTGTCTGGGGTCTCCGTTTCGTTGTCGGTGCGTTCTTGCAGTCGTGTTTCTCGTTCATGTTTGTATGTTGCGACATTCGAAAGCGTGAAAATTTCACAAAACGAAATCCTTATATATAAAATATATGTACAAAATTTGTATTTGTAGGTGTTGTCAGAATTTTGTACGGTGTCTGTTCGTATTCGTTTAACGCTCAACAGGTTTCCCGAACTCCTCATACGCGCACTGTAACGTCCGACAAGCGTTCCTAGGCATAGCAAGAGCCTGATTAAGTTAATTAGTGCCTTAAACACTAGTTACTATCTCCTTAAACATTTGTTAATTGCGTAATTAGAAGCCGTTAATTACCAGTTGTCACATTCTCCCCCTGTTACAGAAATTTCGTCCTCGAAATTTAGACTAAGTTATCTCCTCAGATTTGTGTCATTCCCAGGTAAGTCCGAATAATACCGAATTGAAAGATTGCGTAATCGAATCAAGACTTATTCAGATTACGTGCATGTAAGGATATCTTGCATCAATAAGAACCCAATGGTTCAAGTGAGTTTGTTCTAGAGATCGATGTCAAGTGAACGAGATGTTGTGAAACTATCACCAATGTGACTAGGTTCACTGGGTGCAACAAAAGAGGAAATTCAACCAATAGAATTCCAAATGAAAGTTCACAACTGCAAATCAATTTTTGAAACAACAGAATTTACTACCAACGGAATCTAGCGTTGGTTGTTGTATAAGTGAAAGTCGAATTCAATAAACTCAAATAAGTAGAATCATAAAAATGATTTATCAAATCTTGAACGATTAAATGAATAAAATCAACGTGTTGCAAGGATACACCGAAATGAAATACAATCGAACATGGTGCATCATCGTCTTAATACATAGTTGCATTAAGACTATTTAAATGATGTGTCAAATGAAAAGCATATACAGTTTCGCATGAGACGGCTGATCGTGATTAGCACAAGCTACAAGTTTATACCGACGCCACAAGGTGTCGTAGTGAATGAAACAATTCAATAATAGGGGTGATCGAACAAGTATCACCTGTGTTTTGCATGAAACGCTCGATCATGATTAGCCCAAGCTACAAGTTCATACCGACACCACAAGGTGTCGTAGTGATTGAAACAATTCAATAATAGCGGTGACCGAACAAGCATCACCGTATATCGAAATTAGATGTAAGGTTCAACGAAGTAAATCTGAATTTTTTTGTTCCAAACAAATCTCATAGGATTTCCAACTGAAAATGAACAATTAAGTAATGTTTTTCGATCGAAGATATGAAAAGTAATGAATATCACAAAATGTTCGATCGATGATGAAAGAACCGTTAGGAGGTACACCGGAATATGACACGAATTTATGTACCATTATCTTAATACACGATTGTATTAAGACTGTTTTAGTATGACAATTCGAACAAGCGGATTTAATATAAATAAACAAACAAATTATTCAACCCGTACATGATGTGTGCAAACGATATTAGCGCAAGCTTCAAATTTTTGAAAGACGCCACCACAGGGGGATCGTGATCAAAGAAACGATTCAGTAAAGTCGAAGACAAAACAAGTCTATTATGGTTCAAGGCGAATGAAGTGCCTGTTGGGATTATTTCGAATATGATGGCCTCAATCCATCATATGGAATCTTGAATCGAATATATATTACGAGCGAGTTCAATCAATTGAACTTTGTAGAAACACAATCCAACAATAAATTCATGTATCAATAAGATAGTTTCGACATGGCCACAACGAAAAAAGAACCATGTATACCACTCAAAAGAAAATGAGTTTTCCAAGAAATTTGTCGACTCGATATCAAAGAGTCAATGCTTTGCAATAATGCGGGTTATCTAGATCACAATGCAAAGATCAAGTATAGTGAAACAATATTTGGACTTTGATAAACCATCAATTTGGAGTGAAACCACATGCACAACAAACCATGCATGCGTATCGGATGAATTTGTCAAGAAATAAGCAAATGAGTGTTCGCTATCATGAAATAAAATTTTCGTGATGCAATGGCCATTGGGGGGAGTAGAAATGCGAAAATCTACTCACTGTATGCAAAAGTCAGAATTTCAACAAAAGAAATTTAAGGAACTTACCTGGAATTTCGTGTGATGGTCGGTTGTTAGGTGACATTACCATGGAATGTCGAACATAGCTTATCCGCCATAAATGAAATAGGGGGAATGCGAAGACGTGTGACTTCTTTTGCAGCACCAACAATTGTGAGTCTCTTCAGACTAAGTATCGACTGTTGTGAAATCTTGTGAAATCTCTTCCCGCTGACGAGATTAGCATCGTTGTTGTCGTGTCCATTTGTGTTTTCCCGGAGGCCTTGCCTCGAAAGTCATGTGTGATTTACTTAGACGTCCGCTGACGTATAGTTTAAGTTTCATGTGCGCTCGCGCACTAGCGTTTTGTTCCACGTAGATTACCTGCTTAGGTAATTAAAATAGCATAGACAATGTAGATAATAGCGTGTGTCCGAGTCAATACTCGCGGCTCCTACGTGAGGACCTTTAATGAATTTTGACAAAAGTTTTCCGAAGGTCCTAAATGCATGTTATCAAAACCCTTAAGGTTTTGCTTACTGTGTGTAATCGTTTCGTGTACCGTGTATCAAGCACAACACTTGTGTATGTTTAAAAACAAAATTGTTGACTCATTGTTTTCGGCAACGGTTGGAAACCCATATTCAGTCCTAGGCGTTCTGTATGTGTCCAAGTCTTAATGATCTAAGTCCCAGAGAAAAGTGAGGTTAGAGCCTAGATTTCACTACAGAAACCTAATTCGCTGAAACCTATAGCTCTGATACCAATCTGTCACACCCCGAAATATCAGAGCTGGCGTGACTGGACCGGTATCTTCATTGCACAGCGGAAGCAAGAAGCTAAGACTTCTAGAAATTGAACGCCTGCTAAGTACTCGAAATCTCGTGGGTTCTCCTATTCCAACCGTTCCATAGTTTTGACAATGTAACCTGAGAAAGAACATGCGAAAAAGTCAACATAAAGTTGAGCGAGTTCATAGTTTGTTTTGAAAAGATTTAAAATAAATCTTTTTGATAACCGGTTTTAAAGTTTTTGAGAAAATATAGTAAAATTATTTTCTTGGCATGATATATGAAAAACTGTGAGTCTAGCCCACAATAGTCTTTGTGCATTGCACGAGAGAGAGTGGGCCGAGCCCAAACGAACCTTTATAAGCAGGATCAGCGCGTCCTCTTACTTAGGTATAATTTGAAAAACGTTACCAAAGTTTGTAAATCCATGTATTTGTGAGCTTACATCAAATGAATCTTAAAAACATTTGAAAGTTCAGTTTATAAGTAGGTATGTAATGCGTCTATGAACATGTTGATCATTAATGTGTAGCTAAGACATTAATATGTGTGCCGACATAGGAAGCACTCAACCCGGTAGACGATTTAAGTGTCGATTCACTTCGACAGGGACACAAAAGCACTCTAAGTGGCCGCACAAGGACCGTGAGTGGGGCTCGCCCGTACCCGATAGATCTACCCCCTGTTCCATGGTCCTTAAAAGGATTAATGGTGCCTAAGTTAGCGCCTATTCGCACGTGATCCAAGAGTTCATTCCATAGCTTAATCATACCCTAGTTAATATGTATTTCAAAAGAAAAAGGGGGACATAAACCCATTGGGTTGTCTCGTTGTTCGTACGCAGAACAACCCAGTCCCGTTGTAGTAACTAGGACATTCCTGTCACTAGTCATGAAAATCATGCACGTTTGTGAAAATACGCGTTTGTTTTGTAAAACCGGTAGGTTTAGTATAAACCGTTCGTAAACCATTTGAGTTCCTTGAAATCCATTCGCAATATGGTTTAGAAATATGAGTTTTCGTTCAACGAAAAGTTGTTTATTTTTGCAAAACTTGCATGTCTTTCCACCCCCGAAAACATTTATAAAAATGTAAAACAGTAAAAAGTGGGGGTTATGAACTCACCTTGACATTCCTGTGCCAAGCTAGCGTAGTGTGATTCCGAAGTGTCGTTCCAAGAACGTGAATTAGCTAGCGTGCATCTATAGTATCCCTAACAGGGAATAACTTATTAGTTTCTAGTTTAAACGTGGCTAAACTACGTGTCCGAGCTCTACCGAATCGTTAATCATACGATTCCTAGGTAGTGTTATCTTGACTTAGAATAACCAATCTATGGTTATTTGATCCCGTTTCTAATCGGGATAATACTAAGTCTTGGAAACGACTTAGTTTTTCAAAGGATTTAGGATATATATTTATATATAAATACTTACGAAGTCGTGATAGTAGTCGCGAATAGAAGGCGTAGATGAAACAGTAGTACAACTAATCGTAGTTTTCGTAAGACGTAACTAAATACCGTTTGTTACAGTAAAATATTGTATGTCGTTTAGGCGTTCGAAAATAAATATAAATAATTATATTTATTTTATAAAATTATTCGAAATTATCGGCATTTGAGATAAATGTAAACACTTACATTTATTTTATAAAAGTAATCGGAAATCTTGACTTTTGAAACGACATAAACCATTATGTTTAATTTCATGAAAGTTTTCGAGTTTATACGTTGGATTAAATATAAATAATTATATTTGCTTTATAAAAATTTTCGAGTTTCAAAGTGTTTTTGAAATGAATAATTGCATTTACTTTATATAAGTTATTGGTTTTCGTAAACTAGTGGCTCGTGTTTTGTCGAAACGTTATGAACTCGTTTTGTACGTCGTAAAACGTCGTTAAAAATAAATATACTTTATATTTATTTCACAAAAGAATTTCGATAGGCGTGGCTTATACAATATAAACATGTTTGGTATTTCGGATTTTTAACGAAATTCGGGCAGAGTTTCCTCTGTTTTTAGACGATCCTGACAATCGAGTGTCGATTTATTTTGTCAAAATTCAACAATCAATATATATACCTTTTGTCAAATTCCAAAACGTAATTAATCACTAATGTATAAACGTTATTTAGTCGGGTCGAGCTCGGTTCGCGTAAAATAAAAATATAAAGATAATGTAAAATTAACTTGCTACATCTAAACTTTACCGGATCCTAAGTTGACCGGGCGTTGACCAAAACTGAACTGAGTTGACCGAGTCTTGACTGTGTTGACTAATTTGATCGTGGCTGACTGGGTTTGACCCGAAACCACCCGTTGACTGCTGTTGACTGTTTGACCGTTGTTGACCCGAGTCGTTGACCGAGTTGACTCGGTTTGACCGAGTCAAACCGAGCTGAACCACACCAAAACAAGCCCGAACCAAAAAAAAAAAAACCCAAACATAATTCTGACCGAGTGGCCCTTTGACTAGTGTTGATCTGGTTTGATCGAGACTTGAACCGAACTCGAAACGAACTGAACATAAACACCACCACTTCCGGCATCACCGTCTCTGTCACCGGTAGTCATCATCATCAATACCATCCCGTAATCAGCCTGAAACACTTCTTGTGCCGATGACGCTTAGATTTAGCAAGATATCAAAAGAAAAGAAAATGAAAGAACTGAGGGGGAAAGTTACCGAGACAAAAATCTTGTCGGAAAGAACTCACTGTCGCCGGAAGAAACTGTCGTCGTTCCCCGCCCTTGTTCATGTCGTCGCGCCGTCCCGATCCACCACCACAGCCATGCTCCAACCGCGTGTGTTTACCAGCAAGAGAGAGAGTAATGGGAGGATGCAAGGGGCAATCGGGTGTTGGTGGCTGGAAAACGGCGCCAACCACCTTCAGTTCCGCTTATCTCCACCGCTAGAACCGCCGTGCTCCGCTGCCAAGTCACCGGCTCCGTCGGTAAGTCCGATCGCCGGACTCGCATGAGAGAGAAAGAGAGTGTGGATGTATGGTGTTTGTGATGGAAAGATGGAGATGAAAGGAAAGCAGTGATCTTATTTGTTTGTATGTTAGGGTTTGGCAGAACAAGTAATGAGGAAGAAAGAGAGAGCAGTTGTGTGCGTGAGTTTTAGGTGAAGATCTGATGAAAATGAGATAGGGTTTCCACTAACAAGGCTCTTTATACTTAGGTTTTAGATTAGTGGGTTTGGGCTTGGGCCCAAGGCCCACAAGCCCAATCCCCGTGTCTAAGTGGCCCGAATTTTCTACGAGGCCCATTATCAAAACCCGAATGTCGTAAAGATGTCGTAAAATAAATTTTCAGAGTCGAAACGCTAAAAAAAAAATTACATCTGATATCGATATTTGATGCATATTTTGTCTGTTGCGTTATAACGCGTAAAAACATGTCGTTCGTCGTTTCTTGTCCGTTTTGCAATCCGTTTTCAACTACGAATAATAAATTTTGAAAACGAAGCTAAATAATCGCAAAACTTCGGTTTTGTAGGTAATACGCGTGTCTGGGGTCTCCGTTTCGTTGTGGGTGCGTTCTTGCAGTCGTGTTTCTCGTTCATGTTTGTATGTTGCGACATTCGAAAGCGTGAAAATTTCACAAAACGAAATCCTTATATATAAAATATATGTACAAAATTTGTATTTGTAGGTGTTGTCAGAATTTTGTACGGTGTCAGTTCGTATTCGTTTAACGCTCAACAGGTTTCCCGAACTCCTCATACGCGCACTGTAACGTCCGACAAGCGTTCCTAGGCATAGCAAGAGCCTGATTAAGTTAATTAGTGCCTTAAACACTAGTTACTATCTCCTTAAACATTTGTTAATTGCGTAATTAGAAGCCGTTAATTACCGGTTGTCACACTTTTCTCGGGTTCTTTTGTTCTCTCACCACTGAATGTTGTCTTTGGTGAACTGACTACTTTCTCTGAAGGTAAACTTCCTTTGTAGTACAATTCAACATTCTGTTGATGAGAAAAACTGCTCATCTTGTTTTGTTTCTGCAATTCAAGCTTATGAGTTTCGATCTTTTCAAACAATTTATCAAGAGAGATTGTTTCATACAAAGCATCATTTTTCAAAATAAAAACAAACGTTTACCACTGATCAGCTCGTGGTAACGCTTCAATCACTTTGTCTATAATTTCCTCTCTTGTTTTTACTATCTCAAATCTCTCAAGTTCTATTTTAAGATGACAGAACCTCTCTATCATTTGCCTCACAGTCTCTCCTTTTAAACTATCAAACAGATCAAATTCTTTTTTAAGCAATGCAATTTTGTTCATTTTAATCTGTTTACCCCCTCAACTTTAACACGTAAAGCTTCCCAAACTGATTTAGATGACCCATCATGATTAAGCAATGCAAAAATATCACATTTCTGATTGCTGACTGAATCAACACAATCATTCTCTGTTCGGCAGCAAATTCAGATTTATCTTCTCTGGATAATCTTTTGAATGGAAGCTCTTCGCCTTTATCATCTTTTGGTCGTTCGTATCCAAACTCTAAACAAAACCAGCTTTCATGCGCATATGCTTTCGCCCAGTTAAGAAACCGTTCTTTCCACCATGTATAATCCTCAATGCTTTCCAGAGTTGGTGGCTTTGAATGTGTTCCATAGAAGTTATCATGCTTGATATTCTCATTGATCGCTTTCGTGATGGCTTTTGGTGTAACCGTTGTAATCTCAGAAGATTCGGATGTGAACGCGTTGAAAAACGTGTTGTAGAATTCTTCAGCCATGGTTTGATCTTGAATAACCTGGAGACAAACAAACACAATCAGTACAAACAATATCAAGTAATCTGAAATAGACTGACACTCGTTTGACGTGAAATGATCTCGACACAAAAATCCTCTTTTCAAGCGAAATAGTGATTTCAAGCGAAATCACTTTTGGAGCGAAATCAGACTTCAAGCGAAATCACTTGACTGACAAGTTCAGGCGGAATCAAAAATTAATTCTCAAGCGGAATCTCTTGGATAACAATTCGAGCGGAATCAGATCAATTCTTCAAGCGAAATCAGACATTGATTTCAAGCGGAATCTATTTGAAGCGGAATCTGATTGTTTTTCAAGCGAAATCTCAGTCTCGAGCGGAATTACTTGCTATTTCAAGCGAAATCTGGTGCAATTTTCAAGCGGAATAGTAACACTTGTTCAAGCGGAATCAAGTATTTGTCTAATTTTTGTCATTTTTAGGCTGAATTTTGGTCTCAAACTGTCAAGGCTTTGTTATTATACTATTTTGCATATTCGGTGAAAAATTCATTTCATTTTGACCATGAAATCTTGTCCAGTTTGAAAAAGAAGGTGTAGAAGTCAGAAAATAGATGATATCAAGCTAAACTCTTCTTCCTGAGCTCTGATACCACTTGTAGGATCATTATTAGGACCCGAACGAGTCGTTCAGAAGAGCTTTATATCCAATTCAAAGGCGGAATCAGTGAAATGGACGTAGAAACACCTTGATACTCTTTAATTTGTCACTTTGATTGATATAAACAGAGATTACAACCTGGACAAATTTTGGCAGCACTTCGTTACAAATTCAGAAGCTGTACCAAATGAAAATGACAAGTGCCCTATATATAGTGATGGTATTCCGCTTGAAATGGACAAAGGTGATTTCAAGCGAAATCAGATAGTTCTGATTTCGTTTGAAATGTCTCCTTGCACTTTCAAGCGGAATCACCTCTATATCCACTAAAAATTGATTCTCGAACCTCAGGCACTGAATATCCTATCCTATCCTATTACATGATACAAGACAAAGTCAACAGACATAGTGCACTAACAACAGGTATTAACAGGTAATTTTCGTGTATAACAGTCGAAAACAGTCGTGTTAACAGGTATTAACAGGTAATTTTCGTGTATACCATGTCGTGTTTGAAAAAAGGAAACGATAAGTTATCGTGTCGTGTATGTGATTTCGTTTATCGTGTCTTATCGTGTACGGGTAGACACGATATGCCAGCCCTAATATATATCATTAGGGTTAAAAACATCAATTACCAAATTATTGTTACATAAGTGACCATAATTTATCCGAAAGTGAAACTAGTGCCGATTTAAATTCTAAACACCAACTAAACATAGTCTAATGAACTAGTTAGGCATTGTATGGCATTCTAATGATAAGTATAAGCTTATTTAACATCCTAAATACCTAATTAACAAATAACTACATAAATGTCTAATATTAGGATTTCACCACATGTCTAATGAATAAACAAAGCAACACACCATACTCTACACCTCCTACATACGACTTTGGTGAGGGGCCCACTTACCCTCACCTTGTGTCGATGATGAAAATAAATAAGTATGGCCTTGCTAGATTTCATGTTGACTAAAAAGATGAAGATGATTATAAGATAACATCACACCAACAACACCTTATCATCTTCCATTTCCCTTTCAGAAAAATCAAACTCACAAACTCCTTCCTCCTTCCCAAAACCTACAACCTAACTCTTTCTATTCTATCTCTACTTTTCAAACTCCAAACATTTAATTCAAGGATATTCAAGAGCATGGCAAGATGATCGAAGGTGGTATCAAGCTTGAAGATCAACGAGGAGTTATTCTTACACTTTGTGGAAACTTTATTCAGATCTTCTTCTTCATCCAAAGAACTTCCCTAGCCACTAGTGTTAGTTGTAAGCCTATAAAACTTCTTATCCTACTTCTAAATGTGTAAAGAATAGAGATGTACAAGTTGATCAGCAGGAAGCTCACCTTAAAACTACATGAAAACGCTCACATAAACAATATCAACTATCAACTATCAATTATATAAGTAGTCTTATGTTCTTTTTGTGATTATCCTTAATGTTAATGAAGATGTGAAGATGAGGAGCTTGTTAAAATATAGGTTAAAAGTAAATATAACAAAGTATCTATGTAGATCTACTAATTTACATCAACAAAGTAACATGAACTTGTTAAAAAGCTTCTACATGATTTTCAAAGTAGTGTAGTGATGTGTGGTAAAATATACATATTTGTCCCCTGTAAATTGTATAATTATTGTGTAGGTTTTATTTATTTTTATTTAGTTTTAGTATTAGATTACATTATTTGGTGTTTTAGCAGGTCCTGGTGCAAATGGAGCGAAAAAGAGTAATGAAGTTATAACCTGGCAGTTGAGTAGAGTAGGACGCCAATGACTGAACTAAAATCGCCACTATTTTTCTTGATTGGGTCGAGCTCACCTATCTCTCTATAATTAAAGTTGGTGGCCATCTTTATTATGGTTTGGTTGTTGGGACGTAAAAAAACAACAAAAGAAAATAAAATGGGGGCCACCAAACATGATTAGCCCATTGAAGACGTGAGATATAAGGATGTGGGCCTTGAAAGAATTTTAAATGCAATGTTAACTTATACATAATTCATCTTCGGATAACATCAGGCACAAATAATTGGTGGTGAGGATTTTTAATCTAG
This sequence comes from Helianthus annuus, assembly GCF_002127325.2. Lineage (NCBI taxonomy): Eukaryota > Viridiplantae > Streptophyta > Magnoliopsida > Asterales > Asteraceae > Helianthus > Helianthus annuus. Next base: position 114,218,957 of record NC_035435.2, read on the forward strand.
TGGGCTACAAAAAAAACACATGCAAGCCAAGCATGTGATCGTGAATTGGCCTTGGGCCTTGTGATGTTCAAGATTGTGAATATATTAATTAACCCTAAGTCTACCCAGGGGGATATAAATCTCTACGCAAACATCAGACGAAGGGAGGAGCCGGCCTTTGACTTTGAAACGAAAATATATATATCAAAGAGTGGGGGGACGTCAGAAGGCAGACATATACGACAGAACATCAGACGATTAGGAGAGAGACGCACGAATTCACGCACAAGGTTTTGCATCGGACGAAAAGACAAATAAAAAAAAGGCGATCAAGAGAGAAGAAGGTGATTGGTTCGAGGGTTCAGGCCGCGATCAAGATTCACGTCCGGGTTTGCCATTTATTAGTGTTCAATTTTTAATAACTTTGTGTTTTTAAACTTGATTACTATGGATTGTTTATTATTCAAGACTTGTTTCTTTTTGGTGGTTATGATTCTTGGCTAGAACCTTTTAACTACTTATGACAATAGTTTAATAAAGTTTGGATTTTTATTCGGTTTTTGGCGTGGTTGTGGATTATTCTTGTACTGTAAAAGCTATGGGAATTTAACTTGGTGCATATGCGTGCTTGTGATTGTTTGATTATTGTTTATTGCTTCGTTCGATTCTTGGTGACGGTCTTTATCACGGAATAGAGTCGGGCTAGGGTTTTAGGTTTTGGTGAGTGTCTATATCACATAATAAATCTCTAATCCTTTAGGGTGAAAATCGAGTAAGTAGCCTTAGAAGTAATATTCGGTAACCTAATAAAATCAAGTGTGCTGCTAAACTCGTCGCTGTGAGGCTCGAGGGTATTAATAGGTCTCGGTTTGGTTATAAGTCCTTAACATTCCATTGTCTATTAAACCAAGATTAAAACCCGTAGTTGCTTTAGACGTTCACGCGGCAAGGTAGAGCGTCTTACATAGGCACTTTCAAGAAACTAGAGGACTGAAAGGAAAATCTAGAAAGCCGGTGAGCGTAACATCCTAGGTAGTGCCACAAGAATCGCCTCGAGAGTGTTTGAGGGGCTTAGTGGTGTCTTAATAGGTTTAGCATTTAAAGATCCCGGTTCCACACCACAAAATCATCGAATAAGAAACCCATTCTGAGTTTAGCTTGCGTCTAGCCTAGGTAGTTTCTTCACCATCCTTGAGTTCAACCTTCGTGTGAGTTCGTGTCTCGTTCGTCTAGTTCGTTTAGTTAATCTTTAATTATAATTTTAGGATATTTAGAAACCCCCCCCCCCATCAATAAACAATTAGTTGAATCGTGTCAGTCTAAGTCTAGATAGAGTCACTAGTGTAATCAGTAGAGTCTCTTGGGTTCGATACTCGGAATTCCTGAGGCTATACTACACCGATCGGTACACTTGACGGATGTGTGGTTTAGGTTTTAGAGAGTCTTAGTTTTATAAATTTAAAACTTAGAGAGTCTAGAATTAGGGTAATTTTAGTTGTTTTTAATTAACCCATTTTCAGCACATCAAGTTTTTGGCGCCGTTGCCGGGGACTCTTTGGCAATTGCGTTGATTACTTTGTTTGGACTTAATTGACACATACGTGCTACTTGCTTTTGTATATTGAGTCGTAGGAGTCTAATTTTCCGTGTCTTTTATTTTTCTTGAGTCTTGTAAATATGTGTGAAATTTGTGGAGGACGTCATTTTACTGTTAAGTGCCCACAATATGAGGGGTCCTCTGCACGATGTGACGCCAACCCTTTTATGTGTCAAAATTGTGGTATACCTCACATATCTATATTTTGTCCATATTCCCCGAGGTACTCCACACGTTACACTAACCCTGTTGTGCAGCCGCAGCCATATTTTTCACAGGGATATTCTTTGCAAGGTTATAATAATCGGCCATATTACAATGATCTGTATCAGCAGCCGCAATGTAACCTAGTTCAGACGAGCGATAGAGGTTTTGAGGGTAGTATGAGTAGGATAGAAGAGATGTTCGCTCAGATAATGACGCAAAAGGCACAGTTCATAGCGCAAAATCAGGCTACCCTGGAAGGCATGGTTGAATATGCGGAGAGAAATAAAAAGAGAGTAGAGGAGTTAGTTCGAGAGCGGGTTGAGTTAGAGGAAGTAGAAGAAGAGTCAGATGAGGGGATCATTCCAGTCACGGAGACGATAATGGACGACGAAGTCCCACCTCCGGTACAGAAGGGTATTATATTTGACTTTGGGAGTGACTCTGATGATGAAATAGACGAAGAAGAATGGGCGGTGTATCAGAGGTCGATAGTGAAGAGAAAAGTTGTGGAAGAAGAAGTGGAATTGGGGGATTCCACTGGTTGGATGTTTGGTGCAGAGGAAGAAGTTGAGCAACCATCTAATGAAGATCAGATGTCCTGAGAGAATGAATTTAGGGATGAACTAGATGGGTTGCCGGTAGATGAAGAGGTAAAGGAGTTTGATCCAGAGGGAGACCTTGCTTACTTAGAAGTTTTACTTGAAGGAAGCTCAATGACGGACATCAAAGAAGAAGAAGTGGGGCAAGATGAAGAGGAAGAGCACCACAGCTGGCCCGTGGTAGGGGTAACTGAAAAATCAGAAAAGCCACGGGAGAAGGCGAAGAAAAGAAAGACAAAGGTTCTGAACCGGAAGAGGATCGAAGGTTGGGGCGAGATGGAGAGGAAGGAGCCGTTCACGCACGATCATTCTTCTCATTATATGCCACGCATTCGGTTTCTTCCAGGTATGTTTAAATTTTGGTGGTCTGACCCGTTTCAAATTTTTAAAATATTTTATAATTCCACCAATTTATTTTTGAAAATTTTTGAGGTTCGGGTGGAATTAAACGGGTTGGACAGGGTCCAGGTCAAAGAGAAACCTCCTGATTAAATTCAAGTGTGGGGAGGTTTTGTAGAGTTTGTAATTTTATATATTTGGTATATTTTCGGTAGTTTATATAGTGAGTCATTTATTTTGTATATTGAGTCTAAGTTACTAGTTTTTGAGTCGTTTGTGTCGAGTCGGTATTGCTTTGGTGTTTGCTTGTTTTTGTTTATGCAGGTTTGAATATGTACCACCCGTACTCAATCTCCATTCGGGTGATTTTGGAGCTGCTTATCAGATATCAGGCATTTATCAAGCATGTCAGTTAGAGTCACAGCCGATTGCGAATGAAATGCTATACGATCGAGCTGGATTGGACGAGAGTTTTGGAGCATCTGCGTCATATTACCAGCTAAGTCCTTTCCTATTTGCCCTTGTCTTTTATTTCTTAGTTATTTTTAGTTTTTGAGTCGGTTTCCATCCTACATTGAGGGCAATGTAGAGTTTAAGTGTGGGGATGGGAACTATCGTTTAGTGTCTAGTTAGTAGAGTCTTGAGTCATATAATATAAGACACAAAAAAAATTTAAAAAAATTCAAAAATCCAAAAAAAATGAAAAATAGAAAATGTCTTTTGAAATAAGATGTTTGCAAAATAAAAGCGGAAAATAATAGAAAAGTCGGGTTTTGTTTGGGTTCAAACAATAATAATATGAGATAATATAATTGAGCTTGTGTCTAGTTTGGGATGTGCGGGTAGGCCTGATTCGGTTCTGGGTTCCTTTGATATTAATTATACCTAATGTCGGTCTACTAGTGGGTTCTCATCTAGGGAAAGTGGGGAAATTGAAACCGCCAAAAATAACATAAGGGGCACCGTTATAAGTTAAAACCGTTAGAGTTTGTGGTCATGAAAAAAAAAATAGAATAAAAAGTGAGCTAGAAACTAAATGAAAGTAGCCATTCCTATGTAGTCTGGGTTGCGGATAATGACTCTACAGCCGGATTACCGCTAGGGTGTGTGAAATCGACTGTGCAAAGCAATAAAAGAAAAGAAAAAATAATAAAAAGTACCGAAACTAAGTAGTATGTGGTTGGGGATAGCGACTCTACAGCCGGATTGCCTCTAGTTTCGGGAAAGCACTGTCTAGACTCACGAAAGAAAAAAAAAAGAGAGAAAAAGGAAAAAAATTTTTTGATTGTAAACTCTCTTGGGTTTGATATAAAACGGTTGGTAATTGATCCAGTGATCGTTCCCTTTGTCCTATAAGTTTGAGGTGGGATTAGATGGGCATACGATTTCTAGTGTGAGACCCTAGGTGGATTGACCCATATTTGAACCTAAATTGCATGATAAGGGCTTGGAACCGGGTTTGGGTTTAAGAGGATAGAAATACTTGCAATCGCAACTAACACATGTCTCGGTTTTTAATAAATTAACATAAGCTTTGTCCCGAACGACTATTCTGACTATGATTCCGTTTTGCATAATTCTTTTTCGGGGACGAAAAAAGGTTAAGTGTGGGGATATATTTGATGTGTGGTAAAATATACATATTTGTCCCGTGTAAATTGTATAATTATTGTGTAGGTTTTATTTATTTTTATTTAGTTTTAGTATTAGATTACATTATTTGGTGTTTTGGCAGGTTCTAGTCAAATGGAGCGAAAAAGAGTAATGAAGTTATAACCTGGCAGTTGAGTAGAGTAGGACGCCAATGACTGAACTAAAATCGCCACTATTTTTCTTGATTGGGTCGAGCTCACCTATCTCTCTATAATTAAAGTTGGTGGCCATCTTTATTATGGTTTGGTTGTTGGGACGTAAAAAAACAACAAAAGAAAATAAAATGGGGGCCACCAAACATGATTAGCCCATTGAAGACGTGAGATATAAGGATGTGGGCCTTGAAAGAATTTTAAATGCAATGTTAACTTATACATAATTCATCTTCGGATAACATCAGGCGCAAATAATTGGTGGTGAGGATTTTTAATCTAGTGGGCTACAAAAAAAAAAAAAAACACATGCAAGCCAAGCATGTGATCGTGAATTGGCCTTGGGCCTTGTGATGTTCAAGATTGTGAATATATTAATAATTAACCCTAAGTCTACCCAGGGGGATATAAATCTCTACGCAAACATCAGACGAAGGGAGGAGCCGGCCTTTGACTTTGAAACGAAAAAATATATATCAAAGAGTGGGGGGACGTCAGAAGGCAGACATATACGACAGAACATCAAACGATTAGGAGAGAGACGCACGAATTCAGTGGAACAACATCAGACGCACAAGGTTTTGCATCGGACAAAAAGACAGAAAAAAAGGCGATCAAGAGAGAAGAAGGTGATTGGTTCGAGGGTTCAAGCCGCGATCAAGATTCACGTCCGGGTTTGCAATTTATTAGTGCTCAATTTTTAATAACTTTGTGTTTTTAAACTTGATTACTATGGATTGTTTATTATTCACGAGTTGTTTCTTTTTGGTGGTTATGATTCTTGGCTAGAACCTTTTAACTACCTAGGCTTATGACAATAGTTTAATAAAGTTTGGATTTTTATTCGGTTTTTGGCGTGGTTGTGGATTATTCTTGTACTGTAAAAGCTATGGGAATTTAACTTGGTGCATATGCGTGCTTGTGATTGTTTGATTATTGTTTATTGCTTCGTTCGATTCTTGGTGACGGTCTTTATCACGGAATAGAGTCGGGCTAGGGTTTTAGGTTTTGGTGAGTGTCTATATCACATAATAAATCTCTAATCCTTTAGGGTGAAAATCGAGTAAGTAGCCTTAGAAGTAATATTCGGTAACCTAATAAAATCAAGTGTGCTGCTAAACTCGTCGCTGTGAGGCTCGAGGGTATTAATAGGTCTCGGTTTGGTTATAAGTCCTTAACATTCCATTGTCTATTAAACCAAGATTAAAACCCGTAGTTGCTTTAGACGTTCACGCGGCAAGGTAGAGCGTCTTACATAGGCACTTTCAAGAAACTAGAGGACTGAAAGGAAAATCTAGAAAGCCGGTGAGCGTAACATCCTAGGTAGTGCCACAAGAATCGCCTCGAGAGTGTTTGAGGGGCTTAGTGGTGTCTTAATAGGTTTAGCATTTAAAGATCCCGGTTCCACACCACAAAATCATCGAATAAGAAACCCATTCTGAGTTTAGCTTGCGTCTAGCCTAGGTAGTTCCTTCACCATCCTTGAGTTCAACATTCGTGTGAGTTCGTGTCTCGTTCGTCTAGTTCGTTAAGTTAATCTTTAATTATAATTTTAGGATATTTAGAAACCCCCCCCCCCCCCCCAATCAATAAACAATTAGTTGAGTCGTGTCAGTCTAAGTCTAGATAGAGTCATTAGTGTAATCAGCAGAGTCTCTTGGGTTCGATACTCGGACTTCCTTAGGCTATACTACACCGATCGGTACACTTGCCGGTTGTGTGGTTTAGGTTTTAGAGAGTCTTAGTTTTATAGATTTAAAACTTAGAGAGTCTAGAATTAGGGTAATCTTAGTTGTATTTAATTAACCCATTTTCAGCACATCATGTAGAGTTTATAAGTTTTCATAAACACAATGTTCATGATTCTGATCTTAAAAGTATTTAAACGTTGTTTAACATGAAGTTATCTTGAAAGATCTAGCATTTTATAACATGTTATTGAACTAGTTGTTGACAATATGTATAAACTTATGTGCTTGATGTTTATATGTGTTCTTGATGAGTTTGGAAATTGATTTTGAAGATAATATTAAACATAGAAACTTGATATTTTAGGGGAAACTATGGCGAAAATTTCTAAAAATATAACCATGATTAAGGGGGTGATTAACAAAGGATTTACAAAGCTAAAAATGGATTATGTGCACTAATCATGATTATACAAAGTTTTCAATTGGGTGGTGAGCAGAGAGTTACGTTTGAGGAAGGTAGGAACTCTAATTCTGCAAAATGCAAATGTTGTAAATGAGTGTTCCAATAGTAAGTTCGTAATTCAGATGTTTAAATGTTCTTATTTTTTATACTTAGTTTAATGATTTGGTGTTTGATAGTAATTGATTGGAAGGTTTTTAATGTATTAGAGGGTAACTGATATTGAATCAAAATGTTTAACTTCGCATGTGATGAGTCTAAAAAATTGCATGTGTTGAAAGGCATAACATGCTGGTTTCGCATGTTTATTATATCATAAATCGCATGTATAAAACATGGGATCAAAAGGTTAATTTCGCATGTTATAAAAGTCATAACATGTGATTTCGAATAGAAGGTACCATAAATCGCATGTTGTTTTCATATCAATAATTTAGTGCACAATGTTTTTTGTTTTTATATAGAGGTTTTTCTTTATATCTCAATCTCAAACCACTTATTTCTTATCTTCTAAAAAAATGACAGACCTTCCAACATCCTCTTCTGCCTCGTGTTCTGATTCAAGTATCAAACAGGCTTTGAGGAAAAGGATTTAGGAACAAATTCAAGAGGATCGCTCATGCAAGAGATGTTGGAAACCAATTGTTCTCGTGTAACAGAAAACATGAAGAGAAGACAAGAAATTGTGAACTTGCTTTCTCAAATGCAAGTGAGTAGTCTTCGAGAAATCGTTGTTGTGTTCATGGTTGATCTAGGTGAGAGGGATGAGAAGCAGTTGAAAGAGCTAGCAGATGCAATAACTATTTTAAGATGCTCGATGGACATGAAAATGAAGTTTCTTTCATCTTTGGAATGACTTTGTTGATTTGTATCTTTGTACTTTTTCTGTTCAAGTGGTTATCTAATAAAACATGTATGTTTTGTACTTGTATCTTTTTATGTTTACCCTATTTCGCATGTTATGTTATGTTATTGTGTAGAATTTAATTTCGCATGTTATGTTTCCATATTTCGCATATTATAAATCTTCCAATGTCATGTTTCAAATACTTCAAACATGCGATTTCATAATAAAAAAGTAATGTAATAAGTACAATAATCCAACATCAAACAAGTTTATACTGGCCTTTGGAAGTATGCTTTCAACCTCTCTGGGATTTTTATATCCAAATCTTTCATATAGGTGTCTCTGTCCGGCCTTTTATTGAATGCATTTGTCTCTTTAATTATTCGTTGACGCTCTAGATTGTACTCGGATAGAATAATCTTACTAAGATATCTGTGTCTTAGGAGATGGAGTTGTGAATTTTGTCTATTGTTGACCTCATTTTCTTTTACAAACCCAGATATCCACGGTGTTTTCCCCTTGTATGTTTCGTATGTCGCATTGTAAACACTCCACAATCTACACCGTTAGTAACAGTTCTCCATTCCATCTTTTTTCTTTCTATAGGTGATTCTTCAAGCTGTTTGATAGCTGGTGTTGTTTTTAAGGCCTTTTGTAGGTATAAAACCAATACCCTTCTCTGTAACATAGCAACATTGTGTCAGTAGTTTTATATAAATATAACATGGATATGAACAAATTTGGTATTACCAAGGTGTCTGGAAGCCCTTTGTATCTATCTTTAAACTCTTGTTCAATTGCTGAGTTGTCAATCAATTCAACTTGGCTGGTTTTCATTTGGAAGCACATGCAATAGAAATGATCACCTTGAAGTACTAGAATAAACAGGAGGTCAACTAATCCAATTTTTTTTACCTCATATTTCTGTAAGATGTCTTCAAGATTTGAGGTAAATACGTTTAGCCGTTGGTTGTCGGTGTAGTTATCATTGTACATGATATCTGGCTATATGTTAAGTAATTACAAGTAAGGTCAAGTAATGTATTACCATGTGAGTATACATGCGAAATTATTACATGCAAAATGTATTGATTATGGCAAAACGTTGAATATATAAAAATGTTTTACATGAGAAATGCTTAACTGTGCATGCGAAATCCCTGAAATGTTTTTACATGCGAAATTCTTACATGTGTATGCGAAATTACTGATCATGCGATTTTTTGTTGGATATGCCATGCGAAAATGTTTAGATAAACATGAAAATGCTAAATCATATTAGTCGAAAATCAGAAACATACCAACATTGTACTATACAAGAAGAGTCTGTACGGTGATGATTTTCTATCCCACTTCTTCTCTTCAAGGTTGAGCACATACACAAATGCATCGATTTCGTTTGATGCTACATATTTATTTCTATAGAAGCTTTCGAAGATAGCTTTGTATGTGTAAACCCCAGTTTTTGATTGGTAAAATACTGATCTTCCAGGCAAACATTATATAATTAACTTTTTTGAGCATATATATATATATATATATACATGTTTTTAGTTGATCTAACTGTTTACTTATTCCGTTCCCATAAGCGTAGCAAATGTGTATCTAATCACACTAAATTCACGATCTAGGAGTGCTTCATGCATATTAACCACTCTGTTTCAGAAAGGGGAACTAAACGCATCTCCAAGGTCTGCATACCTTTTCTCATTTCGAGTTTTTGCGAGTTCTATTGTTTTATAAAGGAGTTCATTTAACCCATATGGTTCCTCCTTTTTTTTATTTCTATGCGTCCCTTTTTTACCGCTTTTTTACTTTGAAGGTGGTTATTTTTCAGCTGGATTTGAGACCTGTTCCCCCCTTCATGGGTTCCTTCCCTTGTGTACTACCAGGTTGGGTACCAGGCTCAAAAGTGACTCAACTGATTGCAATTCTTCAACCGTCACCAAAGGGCATATCACGTGTCTTTTTTTTCACTTTCGAAACCCGAATCCTTTTCTTGTGGTTCATGCTGTGTAGTATCTGCTAAATTAACTGCTTCCACTTCGGTTTTAGATTTATGCTCATTGTTTGGCCTAGAATCTGTAAGCGTGTTTCGAATTGTTTTAGTAAAAATGTTAAAAGTTTACCCTTTTTTATTGTAATAAAATTTTGTACCTGTGGAAGTATGTTTTTTTCTGGAAGGTGTTGTGTAGATTCTGCTAAATTCACTGCTGCTCCCATCGCAGTTTCACCACTTTCTGCATGCGAGTTTAAGTTAAAAATTATAAGCTTTTGTTCTTTTTTTTTATTTTGTAATAAAGTTTTTTACCCTGCACTTGTGAGTTGTAAACGTATACACCTGGTTCCACGGTTTACCCAGTTTTGCAATTAAGGTGTCTGTTACTCCCCCATCATCTGTCTCTGTTACTCCTCCATCATATGGCTGCAGTAGTCCTACACACAAATTTTTGAATTTAAATAAGCCTGAATCAAAATCGCATGTTATATATGACATCACATGTGTATATAAAATCAAATGTATGCATGAAATCGCATATGTATATGAAATCACATGTGTATATAAAATCGCATGTGTGTATATGAAATCGCATGTGTATATAAAATCGCATGTGTGTATATGAAATCGCATGTTTTCCTTCTGATTCCATGTGTCTCACACTGTCCACAACATTGGATATGACTTGTTGAACTTCTGCATTCCCTCTACATTCTTCATTTGCGTTATCTTCTTAATCAACATCACAAGCTGCAGATTCAGGCTCTCGAACCGAATCAGGTGGCACACAAACTGGTGTATTTCGAAGCGTGTCATCCCACTGCTTTGTAACACCTCGTAAAAATCGTACCCAATAAAATAAAGACGCGTGTCATGAGACAAAACGTGTCAGGAACCCGGATCAAATAAAAAGAGGTATGGTAGGATTTTAAAGAGGGCGTCATGTTATTAAAAATACCTCTGAACGAACCAAGGGCGACATGTTATTAAAACACCTCTGAGCGACCCAAATTTATAAATCCCAAGATCCTTAAATCGTTTGATAAACATCATATGTATTAACCGGTTGTTTTCTAAAGAAATAAAATTCCATCCTTTATATGGAAATTGGGTTATTAGGAATGTTACTACTAAAATTCTGATTTAAATCCTTGTATAAAGGGAATTGAAAGTAGTTAACTAATATGTTCAACCATTATGAGAATCCAAGATGAGTTCTTGGTATTTCCGTCAATTTAAGCTTTTACAAGATGCCAAAGTTGTAAGAGCATGCTAGACATGCAAAGGCTGAGCAAAATGGTCCCTACATTGCAGAATGTCATGAGAATTCGGACTTGTAAGGATTGCATAGTCAATGCTTGGAAGTTCACAAGATTTTTGGTTCTGGTCAGCGGTAACGGACCGTATGGCCCAAGGCTTACGGTCCATAAGGTGCATACCTGGGCGATTTCAGCAAGGGTCGGTTACGGACCGTAACCGTTTCAGCATACGGTCCGCAAGAGGAGCATACGGACCGTAAGAGCTTAGGCTTACAGTCCGTAAGGCTGTCGCTGGCAGCAGGTTTTGGACAGCTGCCTGTTCAGCCTGTTACACCGACTTAAATGGATGGTTTTCGAAACCAGGGACTTGCTAGGCAGTATTTAGCCACATAGGGGCACCTGGAACCATCTCACATCAATTGTAGAGTTGCATGTCATGATCTTGGACCATATGGTTCACTATGAAAGGACTTGAGTTGTGATCATTTGGACTTGCTCACTTACATCTTTGTTCAAGCACCTTGGAGCTTCTCTGGACAACAACTAAGATTCCCTTAAGTCTCTAATCCTATTTAGGACCATTGTAAGTGATCCCAATCATCCTTAATCCATTTTAGCTTAGTTAATTAGCTAAAAGTCAAACCATCGTAATTAAGGTTTGACTTCGAGATTAGTCCATAATTACTCAGTCAAATCTCGAATTAAAAAATACCTATAAGTAGGTAATTATGTGGGTAACAAACCCTTAAAAGGGTATTATCAGATTCCCACTCTAACCATGTTAATTGTCGAGTCAAAGTATACTTTAAAAAGTCAACAGAATGCTTAAATCCAAATTAACTCATAATTAGCAATGTAGGATACATGCAACCTGTTTGATCATTAATATAACTTGGTAACTAATGTAAGAACATGTCCCAACATGTTCAACTTGACAATTTTCTGTTTAGACCCGGTTTGGAACCGAACGTCGCATAGTTTGACTTTCGCTTTGACTTTCAGTTCTGACCCGTTTTAGTCAAGTTTAGGATTGCCTTAGAGCTTCTTTTGGACCTAGTAACATGTTGGTATAACCCTCTGTGATTATACGGCTTGGTTCACTAGTTGTCTAATTATTATGCAAGTATTCCGTTAAATGCCATATGTTAACCATTATGCCCAAATATCCATAAAATGTGATTTTTTGAAAGTATGAAAGGGTAAACATCTTAGTTACTGAATTATAAACTTGTACCCAAAATTTGACATCAGTTTGAGGTCTAGATTAAGAGTTATGCTCATTAGCGTAATCAGAAGCTTTCTTAGTAATTAATTAGCATATAGCCTATCTAAACCTAATTTTTATATCAAAACATTATACCCACTGATATATAATAATATTTTGGGAATTTTAAAGATTTTTATTTATTTTTAGGCTGAGCATAACTTAGTGTTCTAAGCTTATTTCGGCTAATGCCGATTTTGCCCTTTTGGGCTATAAAATGAGTTTTATAAATCCTTTTGACCTCAAACCTTTTTCTACTGATTTATTATGATAAATATATTATTTTGAGCCTTCTGGAATTATAAAAGTATCAGCTTTTCTTTGAAAACCCGGAAATGGCTCCAAATCGCCTTTTTAGGCATTTTATGACATAGTATGTATCAAAACTAGTTTATATATATATATATATATATATATATATATATATATATATATATATATATATATATATATATATATATATATATATATATATATATGAGTTGATACCTACTGAAATATTTAGTAAAATTTTATATTATATCAGTAAACTAAGGTTTCAAACTCAGATTTCCAGTTTTGACCTTTTAGGCTTATGTGAAATTACCAAAATGCCCTTTCAATGCATAGAATGGTTATAATTAATAAAATTCACATACATATGATATCCTACTGTTATAACATAGTAAACTAAGCATATTTACTAATTTATTCAGATATATAACTCAGATTGCTAGTTTAACTCTTTTATACCCTTTTAAATGACCAAAATGCCCTTATGAGGCGTAATTTGAGTTTAAAATCATTTGGGACAAAATAGGACATATCTTACTGATATTACAACATATTTGGTGCATATAATCTCAGGAAACTTGTATATGATTTATGTGGTTACCTGTTATGCATTTTCGCGTTCGGATCGGCTTATGTAACTAGTTTACGCATATTAGCCGAAACGGGTCAAACCATATCATCTTTGTCTCAAAATCCAGAATGTGTTTAGTTTACCCATATTATACAAGTCTTCAAACTTGTTGGGTCTAAATCACATTCCTTCCCGGTTTTCGCCTTCCGTGCGATTAAACCATATTTATTCCTTAAAACTAACCGGTCTAAGCTTAGGCTATATTAAAGACCCGTTAGGATTCTAATAGATTATTATAAACCATCGTTCCAGAATAGGAGACCAGTAAAAGACACTTGCATTTGCTTATTGTGGTTTATACTTGCTCAGGTAAATATTTTTAACTTATTTTCCCTTATACGGGCTTGGGGTACGGTATATAAAATACCGCTTGGCCGGGCAATTGACCCTAACACATTAGTAGCTGGGTATTATCAATGTGACCCGTTTAAAAATTGGTTTTTTTTTTTGTTTTACGCCTTTGGGAGTTTAATGACCATGTCCCGGATATCCTTGGAATCATTCACGAAATAGCCACGACCTTGACACGCGGGTGTAGGCGTATACCCGACAATGTGTCCATATTATTAAGGTATAATCGTTGGTTTCCTGCCGCGGATTTATACTATGTGGTGTGTCTATTAACCTTAAACCCGACACGAACCCGGCGACTGAACGCATAACAAACATGTAATTCTTTTACAAGTTTAGATTTAATTAATTATCCCAAGTTATAAAGAGTTTTGTGCCATGTGCATTCAAATCAATTTATTTTTAAACATTTTCAAAATGAGTCAGTTAAATTGTATTTACCAGTGTAAACTGACGTATTTTCCCCAAAAAGATTAAGTGCAGGTTCTACATGTAATAGGCTGGCCACTCCTTAGCATCGTTAGAGTCTCGCAAGCTTGGATGCCATTATCTGTTGAACAGTTTCTCCTTTTTATTTTGATCCGCCTGTGGATCCATTTCAGCTACATTGTGATACTTGGATATTACATTTTTGTTTGGTTGAAATAAATCTATTTTATTGCTTCCGCTGTGCATTATAATTTGTGTTGTTTGACTATGATGATATCAACTACGTCACGATACTCCCCCACCGGGCCCACCGGTGACACGTGGAAATTAGGGGTGTGACAGGTTGGTATCAGAGCCAACACTGAGCGAATTAAACACTAGCCTTTTGTGTTTAATCTCAGTGCACGAATTGCACATTCTTCGAGTTCCGAGTCTAGACATCGAACATAGGACAAACTCTGTTTTGTTTTTTTTTTGTTATTCGGTCTTTTATTTTTATATATATTGGTCGTTATCTTAACCATGTTTGCAGGTCGAAAATGCCGCCGAGATTTTTGTGAGGTCGAGGCAAAGGCCCAGTTACGGGCCATGATCATGAGGCCGGACCATCGCACCGGCGAACGCCGTCAATTACCATGAGTACTAGCCCGCAGGAGCCATGGAGGCTCTACATTGAACCTGGGAGGCGGTCAGTCTCTCTCAGTTCCTCACCTTCGTATCTGCATTCTTTTGGGCCCCACTCGGAGAACGAGCCCAACAACCAACCACCTTCTTTTATACCTTTGCAAAGATCCAACTCACACCATTCCTTTGACAACCCTTCACCTGTCTTCCAGAGCCGGTTCAACCCGGCTAATATCTTTCAAGAACCCGTGGGATTTAACCCACTAGGACCTGAGGATCACTTCTCAGGGGATCACGCGGACGACATGGACGAAGACACGGATCCCGTGAAGCCTCGGAACACCGAACCACCCCATCGAAATATTCGATGGGTCATCTTTCCATGGATCACCTTATCGTGGCCCTGACAGCTACGAGGCGAGGTTCAGGCAGATTGACTGGTATTTCACACCCTCTGAACACTCGTCCCCATACCAGCAGCAGTAGCAGCAGGATCCTTCCGAGGATCACCGATTTGTGGCAGTCACTCCGCCACCACCACCACCAGTGGAACAGCAGCCGCCTCCGGAGCCACCGAGGCGGAGAAGGTCAAACGCACGGATGTCCGTGCGAGGGGGTGTCCGCATCAGCACACCCCAACCATCGAGTGGCAGTCACTATCCGCCACTCCAGGAAGAAGAAGAACCACAGATAGGGGGTCCATCAAACCCCATCCCAGAGATCAACTCGGCGCCTATGGCGCCACCGGTGGGTTTTGATAACCTAATCCCTGCATACGCCGGTTCAGCGGCATATAACCCTTTTGAGCAGCCGGCGCATACCCATTACAACTATGCTGATGTGGACCCATACCAGGAGGCATGGGACTTGTTTTGGTCAAAAATCACACAAGGATAATGCAACCAAACTTTATGTAAATGGGGTATGATGCTTGGTTTGTAGAAAAAGTAAAGGATCACTTCAATGTGAAATATGCAAAGACACAATGATTTATACGAGGAAAAAGCCCTTGATCAATGTATGATCTCCGGCATAAAAAACCTCGGGTGATGGCAACTACCGATCACCAAACTTCAATATAAGAAAAATAGTTACAACTTTGGATGATAATGAGCTGAGTACAAGGATCACTATTGTTTCGAGTGTCTAAGCGTGTGAGAGTTGTGTTGTTTGTCCTTCCGAATGAGGAAGAGTGTTATATATACAAGTGTAGGTGACCTATTTTAGGTAAAAAGACTAATAATCAGCTCATTACCCCTTTAGAAATAAAAGTAAATCTAGCCTAAATTATCGCCCTTAAATCATGCCAAGTTTCCATATCCTTCACAACGTCCATCTCCGATTAAGCACATGCTATAGTTGTAAAGACGTGTCCTTTAATTGTGATGCTAAGAGCGGATCCTGCTAGTCATTCCTGCAAAACAACATTAAATTCAACGAAAGCAACTGTTAGCATGAGGATCCTATGATGGTCCGTGATCCTGATCCTGGAACTCTGCTGAGGATCACTATCTGCCAAAGAAACAAGGATCACTGGTTAGGATCACATGTGAGGATCATGTATTGTAAAAATCCAGCCCTAACAATTGCCCCCAAAATATAAGGAGTTCATTGTAAATTAACGAGTTATATTTTGCTTTGATCTTATCTGCAACGAACAATTCGGATAACTAGCCGTTAATTTCGAACTAGCCGTTGCAACCTTTACGTCATTGAGGTGACATCCCTGCAAATCATGATTATAAATAGGAGACAGGGTTAGGATCATTCTTCATTTAAATTCAAGATATTCTCCCTTTATAATCTCTACCGAAGATCAATCAGGTATTCTCTTCTCTTTCTTCCCTCTCTTGCTCTGTTTTTCTGCTTTTATCCTGCCAAGAGTATGTTGCTCCGAAATTCTCCTCACAAGGATCACAAGAAGATCAGTCCCTTGAAAAGCCAAGGGATCGTCAAAGACTCTCCTACAGAGAGGTGCTGCTTTACTGATGCTCATGTTGATAGGATCCGTCACTGTTTTCCGGCGGATACCGTCTTCAAGTCTTTTACTCCCACCGCTCTGAGTGATTTCGTTTCCGACGCCTGGGTGGCCTTTCCTGCAACTCCGTTTACCATAGGATATTCATATCCTTTTCCAGCCTTCACCCAGTCCTTCTTTTCTCTGACCGGTATGTCCTATATCCAGGCCATGCCGATGATCTGGAGGGTTCTGTGTACCCTTGAGAGGATCATCGAGCAGGAGGGGATTGACTTAGGGATGCCGGAGCTGGCCGAGTTATATGATCTTACCACATTTGGTTCCTGTCGATACTTGTTGAAACGGAAAGCTAGAGAGGATCACCCTGTTTTTAAGGTCACAAAAAATGATACCAACTGGAAGCGACGATTCTTCTTTGTTAGGAGAGATACCATCCCTAACGGGGAGGATCTGCCCAAGGAGTGGGCTACTCATGGTAGGATAGAGGATCCTGGAAGGATCACCATCAGACTTGTCTCTTATGATGAGGATCACTAATGTCTTTTTTGTCTTTTGTGTTTTTTCAGCTATATCCGTTACTCATCTCAAGTTAACTCCTGCTGCAAGAGAGAGAGTTTTAGCTTTCAAGAAGCTTGATCCTGAGACCAGAAGTTTTCAAGTCACCATCCAAGATTCACAAGAAGTATCCTCCGCATCTGCCACAATGTCAAGTAAGTATCCTTACCAAAAAGTAAGTTCTATGCAAAAATATTAAATTAGTTAGGAGACTTATCTTGTTTTGATTGTGTAGGTGCTGGGAAATTTGCTAAGTCCGCCAAGTCTGCCTCCTTGTTTGGGATTGATGATCTTGCCAACGTCAAGTCTTCGAAGAAGAAGACTCCTGCTGCTAGTCCCTCTGCTTCAGCCCCTAAATTACCCATTAGGGGTAAGGGAAAGAAGAGGAAGGCTCCGGAGGATCTTCAAGGATTTCCTCTGCTTCGCCAACAGTTTCTCGACTATGTCAATGAGGTAAGGATCATTGCCCCTGTTGGTTATCCTGATGGTTTTGAGGATCACCTGTGTCTGACGTCATATCCTGTTTTTCTTGCAGAGATTTACCAAAATAGAGACTTATGTTAATCACGTTGAAGATCAAGACCGCCAGATTGCCGACCTTCAACAGATGGGTGTGCTGAAGGATCTCAAGATAGCTGATCTTGAGAAGGAGCTCCGGGCTACCAAGGATAAAGCTGTCAAAGCACTGATCAGCTTTGACTACGAGAAGCGTGACATCACCCAGGATGCTAAGGTCTCTGCTGCGATAACTATGTATAAGATCCAGCTGCAGATGGCTGCGGAGGCTCAGGATCCTTCCTTTGACAAAGGCACATGGGACGTGGAAGGTTGGAAGGCAAGGCTAGCAGAGTTGGAGGATGACGATGATGCTGAGGATATCCCAATGCTGGAGGGTGGTGATGCTGGCAAGGATCAGGGTGGAGAAGCTAGTGGAGCCGGTGGTGATGAAGCAGCGAAGGTTTGAGCTGCAGGATTGGGCAATGATAGATATTTTGAGAGTAGGCCAGAGCCCAATTTTTTGAGTTTGGTAGTGGTTGTGATGTTTGAAACAATTTTATGGTTTGTACTTTGAACAATAGTTTTTAGGGTTAAGGATCCTGGATCCTTTGAACAATAGGTAGGATCGCAAATGGTGGAGGGATCCTCTGTTTGGGGGATGAAGCCTTTGTGATCCTGCCGCCTTTAATTTCCTGCACCTGCTAAGACCGCATAGACAATGGACACCCTTTGCCAACCCATGTGGACGGGCCACGTTTTGCTGGTAGAAATGTGGGTTGGCAATTTTGACAACTTTTTGAAAGGGTTTAAGATCCTTTTGTTAATAATATAACTTTAATCTTTCTGGCTTATCTCGTATTGTTATCCTTTATTTATCTTCTTATTTTCCAGTTTGTTTTAGAAACATATTTGTTAGAGTAACAAGAGTTGAGCAAACCATGTTTAATAAATTTAGGATATGATCCTAGATCAAATATCCTGATACTGAAAATTTTTGAAGCAATCAATTTCAAGGATCATAGGTTTAGTTGTCAAAGTGTAAGGGTTGTTTAGTATAATCAAAATAGTCAAGGATCATACCTGAGGATCCAAGTTAGGATCCTAACCTTTAATCAAGATAACCATAAGTGAAATTTTAACGGATAACAAGGATTAAGGATCCTTATTTGTTTAGCTTCGAGAACCTGAAAAATGGAACATAACTTGGGACTAAGCCAATGTAAAAGATAAATTAGTAGCTGGGGACATGCCCAAAGGATAACGGGGGATGATCCTAAAGGATCACTGGGGACAAGCCCAAAGGATAACTGGGGACAAGCCCAAAGGATAACTGGGGACAAGCCCAAAGGATCGTATGTAAACTGGAGTATGGCCCTTACTGGCGACTATCCAAACTTAGTGACATGAAAATGTCAAAACCTTAGCTAACGTGAAAACGTTAGAAACCTTATGAACGGATGTATGGTACGTCTACCATTATACGTAGGATCCTGGGTATAGCCAGTACGATGAGGTTGTCAGCCCCGGAAGTGGGTACTGGTCCCAAAGACGTGAACTATATCAGGATCATCGTGCGCTGCTGGCGGAAACTGGGGATAATCCCAAGGATAACTGGGGACAAGCCCAAGGATCTGCGTTGCTTTTGAAGATCTTTGACGATATGCTGTAGATACCTGAACTATCATAACTCAAATGGTTCGTGAGAAGAGGATGAAGGATACAGGATCCTTATCCTTTGGTAAAAAGTAAGGAAATGTAAATGTTTTAAGATAAGGACATTACCAGATTAAGGATCACTGACATCACCGGGATCCTTCGAGGATACTTCAATAAAAGGATCACATGCTTGAAGGATCATGTTCACATAAAGTATCTCTTTAAGTGAACAGCATTCCAGGCTCTTGGTAACAAGTTTCCTTCCATGGTTAGCAATCTGTATGCCCCCTTTCCTGCTTCAGCTTCAATCAAGTAAGGGCCTTCCCACTTTGGTGCTAACTTCCCGTCAACAGGATTAATAGTGTTTTGGAATGCTTTTCTCAACACCATATCTCCGACTTGAAACTTCCTTATCCTAACATTTTTGTTGTAAGCACCAGCCATTCTTTGTTGGTAGCTTGCCATCCTTATCCTAGCCAGATCCCTGATTTCCTCAATAGTATCCAAATCCTGAGCCAGGATTGTAGCATTCTCTTCAGGATCACGAGCACTTGTTCTAGCAGTTGGGATCACCATCTCTGTTGGGATCACTGCTTCTGCCCCAAATACTAAAGAAAAAGGTGTTTGACCAGTGGCATTCTTGGGAGTTGTTCTATCAGCCCATAGCACATAAGGTAACTCCTCTGCCCATTTTCCCTTCTTGGATCCTAGCTTCTTCTTCAGATTGTTGATGATGATCTTGTTGGATGATTCTGCTTGGCCATTGGCTTGTGGATGAACTGGTGTTGATGTTATCATCTTGATTCCCCAACTGTCACAAAAGTTAGTAGTTCTGCTTCCAATGAATTGGGAACCATTATCACATACAATTTCAGAGGGAATGCCAAATCTAGTTATAATGTTTCTTTTGATAAAGGATATAACTTCTTTTTCTCTGACTTGAGCAAAAGCTTCAGCTTCTATCCACTTAGAGAAGTAGTCAGTCATGGCAAGCATAAATACTTTTCCACCAGGTGCTTTAGGGAGCTTGCCAACTATATCCATCCCCCATCTCATGAATGGCCAAGAGGATGGTATGGGGTGTAGCAATTCAGCTGGTTGATGAAGGATATTGCTGTGTCTTTGACAAGGATCACATTTCCTAGCATATTCTACAGCATCCCTTTTCATGGTTGGCCAGTAGTATCCTGTTCTAAGGATCCTTGAGAACAATGCCCTGCCCCCAGTGTGGTTTCCACAATCTCCTTCATGGAAGTCTCTCAACACTTCTTCAATTTCAGGATCCTCGATACATCTCAAATATGGTCCTGCAAGAGATCGTTTATATAGCACATTATTTAAGATTGTGAATTGAGATACCTTAATCCTGAAGGCTCTAGGATTTTCTCCCATCGGAATCTCCCCGTATTGCAAGTATCTTATGATTGGTGAGATCCATGATCCTGCATAAGATTGAGCTTCCTCACTAGGGATTACTGCAGTATCCTCTTCTATTTCCATGGCTACCTGATTTTCAATAGCAGGAGCCAGGATATGGATGATAGGGATACTTATATCTTCTGGAATCTTTAAGGATGATCCTAAGTTGGCCAATGCATCAGCTTCCGTGTTATCCTCCCTTGGTACCTGTGTTAAGCTGAAAGAGACAAAAGAGAGTGCCAATTCCTTGACTATCTCTAAATATTTGGTTAGTTTTTCACCTTTAACACCATAGGATCCATTAAAGTGATTGGTGATCAATAATGAGTCTACATATACTTTAAGATACTTTACCCCCATATCCTTAGCAATTTGTAAGCCAGCAATTAAGGCTTCATATTCAGCCTCATTGTTAGTTGCTTGGAACTCACAGGCTATGGAGTGGGGTATTATGTCCCCCTGTGGCGATTTTAGTAGTATCCCGAGCCCTGTGCCCTTGACATTTGAGGATCCATCAGTGTGTAGTATCCAAGGATCCTTGGTCTCATCCAGCTGCTGGACTTTCAGTTCTGCTTCTTTTTGTAGATCACTACTGAAATCAGCCACAAAGTCAGCTAATGCTTGGGATTTAATGGCTGTTCTTGGCTCATATCTTATATCATGGGCACTAAGCTTTACTGCCCACTTAGCCATTCTTCCTGACATCTCTGGTTTCCTGAGGACATTCTTAATTGGAAAGTTAGTTCTAACAACAATAGTATGGGTTTCAAAATAATGCCTTAACTTAGTTGATGCCATGATTAATGCAAGAATAAGTTTTTCGAGGTGTGAGTACCTGGATTCGGCATCAAGTAAACTCTTACTTACATAGTAGATAGGATATTGTGTACCTTCATGATCCTTAACAAGGACAGCACTTACAGCGGTTGAGGATACCGCCAAATATAAGGATAACACATCTCCTTTTTCGGGCTTTGTTAATGCTGGTGCTGAGGACATATATTCTTTAAGGGCTTGTAAAGCATTCTCGTGTTTCTCAGTCCATTCAAACTTCTTGTTCTTCCTTAGGATATCGTAAAATTCTTTACATTTTTCTGAGGATTTTGATATGAACCTGTTCAGAGCTGCTATCCTGCCTGTTAGCCTTTGCACATCCTTAGCATTGGCAGGGGACTTGATGTTCACTAGTGCTTTAATTTGCTCCGGACTTGCTTCAATGCCTCTCTGAGTTACCATATATCCTAGGAATTTTCCTGCCTTAACACCAAAGTGGCATTTTGAAGGATTAAGCTTCATGTTATATTTATCAAGGATATCAAATGCTTCTTCCAAATCCCTTAGGTGATCCTCAGCTTTCTTTGATTTGACTACCATATCATCTATGTATACTTCCATAGTTTGTCCAATCTGATCTTTGAACATCATATTCACCAGCTTTTGATATGTTGCACCTGCATTTCTTAATCCAAAAGGCATGGCAATATAACAATACAAACCTGTTGGGGTCATAAAGGCTGTATCCTCTTGGTCAGATGGTTCCATCTGAATTTGTTGGAATCCAGATGATGCATCCATAAAGGTCAACAGTTCATGCCCCGCTGTTGCATCCACCATGGAGTCAATGTGGGGTAATGGGAAAGGATCCTTGGGACATGCCTTATTCAGATCAGTGAAATCGACACATACCCTCCACTTTCCGTTTTTCTTTTGGACAACGACCACATTGGCTAACCATTTTGGATACTTTACCTCTCTGATCATACCTGCTTGAAGTAGTCTCTCTACTTCTTCTTGGATAATGGCATTCCGTTCTGGTGCAAACTTCCTCCTTTTTTGATGGATTGGTTTGATAGACCTGTCAATGCCAAGTTTGTGAGTAATAATATCCTTAGATATACCTGTCATATCTTCATGTTTCCAAGCAAAGGTAAATTTTCTTCTTTTGAGGAAGG
Organism: Helianthus annuus; assembly: GCF_002127325.2. NCBI lineage: Eukaryota > Viridiplantae > Streptophyta > Magnoliopsida > Asterales > Asteraceae > Helianthus > Helianthus annuus. The sequence goes on from NC_035435.2 coordinate 114,241,369, forward strand.
ATATTAAGTCTTCTTTCATCTTGCCAAGGATCCCTGATCCGATATAGATTTTTGATTCAGGATCACTAGGATCCAAGAGGATTTCGTCCACATCGTGTTCCCTTGCCTCCAAGACATTCCTCGGAGGATACTGTAATTGCTATTGCTCCCTTGGCTTCGAGGTTGGCTTCATGGATGAGGTATAACAATCCTTAGCCTCCTGCTGATCACTGTCGATCTTGATTATTCCCCATGGGCTAGGGAGCTTCACACATTGATGGTAGGTGGATGGGACTGCTTTCATATCATGTATCCAAGGCCTGCCAAGGATAACACTGCAACAAGATAAAGAGTCAATAACACAAAATTTCTGATAATTATGTAATCCTTCCACGTAGATTGGGAGTTTGATGTCCCCCAGAGTTTTCTTCGTTTCTCCACTGAATCCTACAAGCACGGAGGATCTTGGTGTGATGTCTGATTCTGGAATACCCATTTTCTTCAGAACATCAAGCTGGATAATGTTCACTGAGCTTCCTCCATCGATAAGGATCCTGCGGACAAAATGGTTAGAGATAAAGAGAGTAATAACTAAACTATCATGATGAGGATCCTGAATGTTAATGCGATCATCCTCATCAAACGTTATCATCTTCCCTTCTGAGACACTTGATGTTCTAATAGGTCTTTCTCCATTATCCATTTTTGACTCCTTTGCATGCCTTTTGGCCGCCGAGAAAGATGTACCACAGATGTCTGATCCTCCGGAAATAAAGTTGATCACTTGTGCATTTGCCGGAGGTGCTGGAGCCTTTTCAGGGATCCTTTCAGGATCCTGAGTCCTTTGCTTTTTTCTTCCCAACAATTCTTTTAGGTGCCCCTTGCTTAACAGATATCCAATCTCTTTTCTTAAAGCTATGCATTCTTCAGTTAGACGCCCAAAATCCTCATGGTATGCACACCATTTTGACTTGTCTTTAGTCCCGGATGGTTTATCATTCTTCCTGGGCCACCTAGCTTTTTCACCTAGATTCTACATTGCAAGGATTAGTTCATGATTATCAACGGAAAAACAATATTCTGAGATTGGAGGATAATCTTCATCATCCTCTTCTTGGTCAACAACATGCACATTCTGGTTCTCATTTCTATGGTAGGATTTGAATTTGTTGTTCTTGAAGGAGGATCCTTGCTTCTCCTGTTTTGAGGATCCTACTTGTCTCTCCTGGATCCTCTTGTCATCCTCTAGCCGGATGAACCTGAGTGCCCGAGTTCTTACTTCATCTAGATTCCTGCATGGTGTCATAACAAGATCATCATAGAATAATGAATCCTTAAGCAGTCCCATTTTGAAGGCTTCAACAGCCGTAGCCATATCCAAGTTGGGAATGTCCAAGGATTCTTTACTAAATTTAGTTATATAATCCCTTAATGATTCATTATGACTTTGAGTTACCCTATATAAATCACTAGTTAATCTTTCAAATTTTCTACTACAAGAGAATTGGTTATTGAATAAATTAACTAAATTAGCAAATGAAGTAATAGAGTAAGGGGAAGACTTAGCAGCCATTTAAGAGCTGATCCAGTAAGAGTGGATCCAAATCCTTTACATAGGCATGCTTCCTTTAGCTTTTCCGGGATTGGATTGATCTCCATCCTTTCCCTGTATTGTGCTATGTGCTCCTCAGGATCCGTTGTACCATCATACAGCTTCATAGTAGGGATATGGAACCTTTTGGGTACCTCTGCATCACAAATTGGTGGTGCAAAGCGAGATACCTTATGGCTTCCATCTGCGATCTCTGGGATAGGCTTGACTACCTCTGGAACACTTGAGATCATATCTTTTAGCTTTTGCAACTCCCTGGCCATAGCGTGATTGATACCTGTATCCTGCATGAATCCATGGTTAGTGGTAAGATAATTATTTAAAGTGTTACCTCCTATTGGGTTCAAGTTAGTGAATCCATATTGCTGGGATTCTGGAATAACGGAGGGACCAGTGGAAGCAATGGTCTGCATTGGAATGAAGTCCCCTTGATGGACATCTAGACTTCCTGTTTGCAAACTCTTTAGGGATCCTGGCATCTGGGAGGATCCTGGTATCTGGAAGGATCCTGGTATCTGAGATGATCCTGGAACGAAGGAGGATCCTTGAACCTGGGATGATCCTGGAACAAAGTAGGATCCTTGAAACTGCTGCGCTCCCGGGTAGGCTCCTGATTTCATGAAGGAGGATCCTGCCGGCTGAAAGTGTGAGCCTGATGTCTGAGTCATTGCTGTTGATCCGAGGTGCAATCCTCTTGATTCTCCCATAATTTGCACGTCTGGAATTTCCAATGGCTGAGAAGTGATCATTGGAGTATCAAAGCTCAAGGATTTGGGCATCAGTGGGGAATGATCCTCTGCCGTTCTCCTTTGTCTTTTGAGATCTCCAATTTCCCTGAGGATCCTTTCATTAGTTTCATCCTGCCGCTGCATACGATCCTTCATCTGCAAAATCAAAGTAAATACATCACTAGTACTGGGAATATAAGAATTCATAGCAGAAGAAGATGGAGGTTTAGAGTTAGTAGGAGTTTGTCTCTTCTCAGCATTCTTCTGGGATCCTGCCGGTGGAGGAGGCAGAGTGTTCTGAGACGAGGTGACTGCAGACATCGCCGTGGACATGTTTTTCAATGATGAAGCCATGTAATTCTTTGAAATGATTTCGAACAGAAAGTTTTCTTATGAATGAAGCACCAATTGCCCCACGGTGGGCGCCAAACTGTTTTGGTCAAAAATCACACAAGGATAATGCAACCAAACTTTATGTAAATGGGGTATGATGCTTGGTTTGTAGAAAAAGTAAAGGATCACTTCAATGTGAAATATGCAAAGACACAATGATTTATACGAGGAAAAAGCCCTTGATCAATGTATGATCTCCGGCATAAAAAACCTCGGGTGATGGCAACTACCGATCACCAAACTTCAATATAAGAAAAATAGTTACAACTTTGGATGATAATGAGCTGAGTACAAGGATCACTATAGTTTCGAGTGTCTAAGCGTGTGAGAGTTGTGTTGTTTGTCCTTCCGAATGAGGAAGAGTGTTATATATACAAGTGTAGGTGACCTATTTTAGGTAAAAAGACTAATAATCAGCTCATTACCCCTTTAGAAATAAAAGTAAATCTAGCCTAAATTATCGCCCTTAAATCATGCCAAGTTTCCATATCCTTCACAACGTCCATCTCCGATTAAGCACATGCTATAGTTGTAAAGACGTGTCCTTTAATTGTGATGCTAAGAGCGGATCCTGCTAGTCATTCCTGCAAAACAACATTAAATTCAACGAAAGCAACTGTTAGCATGAGGATCCTATGATGGTCCGTGATCCTGATCCTGGAACTCTGCTGAGGATCACTATCTGCCAAAGAAACAAGGATCACTGGTTAGGATCACATGTGAGGATCATGTATTGTAAAAATCCAGCCCTAACAGGACTACAATGCTAGTCACCCAGAGGGGCCCTATGGTGGTCTTCGGACCACTGGTTACCCAACTTATGGGTACCAGCGTCCGCCACCTCCTCAACCTCTGTACCAGCCGCCGCAGCCGCAGTTGATCCCGCCTGAGCGCCAGCAAGTGGTCCTTGAGAGATTGGACCGATGTGAACGAGAAATCCGAACAGAGCGCAGTAACACACGAGGCTTCTTCAAGGGATTATCAGACTTGATCAAAGGGAAGTCCAAAAGAAGGGGTCATTGAAGACCTTTTGTTTTATTTATTTTAGTTGTAATCAAGTCCCTGCGTGGACTTTTTGCTTTAGTACTCAGCCCCTGCGTGGGCTTGTCATTTTGTATTCTGCCCCTGCGTGGGCATGTCTTTTAGTTAACCCCTGCGTGGGTTTGTTTTGTTTTTCCGCCCCTGCGTGGGCATTTATTTTCGTAGAAGTCCCGTTTAAGGAAAATGATGTACTTGTTTAAACAATTTATGAGATGTTTTAGTTAAATTTTCATTTTATTTATTTATTGTTAATTATGTGCATAAAACATGAAAAATAAATGAAAATAATTAAAAGATCTGCCATCATATTAAAATGGTGAAATCTAAAAAGGGACAAAGACCTAGCGAAATGTTATCATAAAACAAGGCCAAGATGGTAGTTCCATAATTAGATCAAGATCCATATTAACATCTCAATTTAGGACTATTCTGCGTTAATTATTAAAGGAATCTTAGAGGTAAAACCTAGCCTTATGTTGTTGCAGACTTGGCTAAGATGGTAGAACCCACATAATAGATTCCAATTATTTTTAACATCTGTTAGTATGTTAACATTCTTGGCAAACTGTGAATCAGTAAAGTCACACAGGCCATCATTTAAAAAGGGTTAATTTAAAATTCCCTTAATTGTATAACCGCTTCTTAAGGGCGAAGTGCCTATGGGCAATAATTAAATGTCCTCAGGGACTAAGAACAGTGGTAGCTTATGACTCCCTGTAAATAACAGGTAACGAACTATGGTTCAAACCTAAATACCTGGACACTGTAAAGTCCTGGTTTATTATTAAATTAAATTTTCCTTGTGACTAGGCCTTATGTGCTATTATTAATATATTTTAGGGTAATGATAAAGATCCTAAAATTTTAACAAATTAACCTAAAATAGCAATTTAAAACCATGGTTAATAAAACATAAAATACTGTAAAACCCTCTAATTAAAACCTTGCCCATTAATTCTATATGTAGCAATTGAAGCTACATGGCTGGGTCGGATGAAGTAAATAGCCATCCGGTGGAAAACCATGATAACGCCAGAATACAGTTGACCGGTGCGGAGCTACAAGCACTAGTGGACAACGCCGTTGCCAAAGCTTTGGATAGACAGTACAATGAGTCCTCTAGGACCCAAAGTAGAACTCTGTCTACACCTCACTCCAAGCCAAAGACCCATTCTGAGGCTCATAGCAAGCCACCCTCTGTCCAGCCTAAGTCTAAGAAGGATGAACCTAAGAAAGATAATGATCGACACTCATCGAATGAGAACAGTGTTCACCCCAAGAAGATAGTGTTCGATGATGCACCCCGCTCTAAAGGATGCACATACAAGTATTTTGTATCGTGCAAGCCCCGAGATTTCACTGGGGAGAAGGGCGCAGTGGATTGCATGACCTGGCTGGATGAAATGGACACTGTTGTGGACATTAGTGGTTGTGCTGAAAGGGATATGGTGAAGTTTGCATCCTAGTCATTTAAGGGTGAAGCCCTAGCATGGTGGAGGTCGTTGATCCAAGCCTCTGGAAAAGTTGCTTTGTACAACATGTCTTGGGAGCAATTTGTTGCTCTTATCAAGGAAAACTACTGCCCTCAGCATGAGGTTGAAAAGATAGAGTCTGATTTCCTATCGCTGGTCATGAAAAACCTGGATTACCAGGCGTATCTCACAAGTTTCAACACCCTGTCCAGATTGGTTCCATACCTGGTGACCCCAGAACCCAAAAGGATCGCACGTTTCATTGGGGGTTTGGCCCCAGAAATCAAAGCTAGCGTGAAAGCCTCTCGACCCGCTACTTTCAGATCCGTAGCAGATATATCTATGTCCCTCACATTGGATGCAGTGAGGCAGAGATCATTGAGAAATGCAGACTCAGAGAAAAGGAAACGTGAAGATGATAATTCACGTCGGTCAAGCAAAAAGCATAGGGGGAACCGTGACCACAAGAAGGGGTCTGAGACCAAGAAGGGTGATCAGTAGTCGGGCGATAGGCCCAAGTGCAAGGTTTGCAAGAAGCACCATTTCTGGCGGTGCAGGTATGAACAGAAATCCCAGCCGAAGGCGTGTGGGATTTGCAAGTCCTCTGAACATAGGACCCTTGAATGTAAGAAGTTGAAGGATGCAACTTGTTTTAGTTGCAATGAAAAAGGGCATATCAAGACCAACTGCCCAAAATTGGCAAAGAAAGCTGAAGAAGGGAAGAAGACCAACGCCAGGGTCTTTCAGATGAATGTTCAGGAGGCCATCCAGAACGACAACGTCATAACCGGTACGTTCCTCATTAATGATGTTTTCGCAAGAGTATTGTTTGATTCTGGAGCAGATAAATCCTTTGTAGATAATAAGTTTTGTGAGTTGTTAAGATTACCTGTTAAAACCTAAAGTGTGAATTATGAGGTAGAATTAGCTGATGGAACCATGGAAACAGTTTCGACTGTGTTAGATGGATGTGTTATATCCATTAGGAACCACTCTTTTCCTCTGTCCTTATTACCCTTTAAGCTAGCCGGATTCGATATAGTAACAGGCATGGATTGGTTATCGCATAACCAAGCTCAGATAGTGTGCAACAAGAAACAAGTGGTGATCAAGACTCCGTCTGGTGAGCCACTTACCATTCAGGGAGATACTCAACATGGATTGCCTAAGCAAGTGGCTATGCTAAAGGCATCCAGATGTTTGAAGAAAGGTTGTGTCATTTATATGTGTAACAACTCTCACTAAAATTAATACTTAGTATAATAATTATCCAATAAGGAAACCCTAATTGAGACACCCAAGTAATTCTGCATAAACCCTAAAATTTCCAGAACAATCGGAACCAGGATCAGGGCCCCTAAAACTCAGGGGGGGGGGTAAAACCTAGCCAACGATTATCACAATAACTCGTTGTCCAATTTTAATTTTAGAATTCTGTCAAGTCAGCAAGGCTAGTCCCAAACCCAGCTACCCTATAATAGACTGCTTCCCTTACGGACCGTAAGGGATAAGGGCTTACGGTCCGTAAGCGAGGTCAAAAAATTTGTATAAATAGCCGACATTGGGAATTGAATTCTGTCTTTTGAACGACGTAAATTCGCTTTACGTAGGTTGAGTTATAACAGAAACAATCTGCAACACACACAAAATCTCGAAACGCTGCCACAATCATGGTAATAACTCAATCGCTATTACGATTCAACGTCCGATCGATTGTAACTATCCAACGATTGTTTGAGTGCTGCTCAAATTGAGCTTATACTTTGTTATTCATCGTGATTTCGACTTGAATGTTTGAGTGCTGTCCAAACTCGGGCTATACTCTGTCATTCGTTGTGAATTCGCTGAATTATTAAGTATTGCACTTGTAAATCGTTGTGAGGGTTTAATCTCGTGAATTGTCGTAGCTGCTGTATTAGTTACTAACCCGTTTGTGTGTGCATTATTGTTTAAATTAGGTTAAATCAAAGGCTAATCAGTAGGCTTATACTCTGCTCGTTAAATCTGCAATGTGAGTTGATATTCGCTAATTTACACATATTTTAGTCCCCCGTTTTACCCCTATTTTATGCGTTTTCGGCCGTAAAACCGTCATTCGGATACTTAATTATCTACACTTTTGTTTACAGGCCTAAAACAGCATACCAGACAAGATGATAGCAAAAACGAGGACTTTCCGGACAAAACGACGAAGCTGCGAACCTTCTGTTAGAAAAACTGACCTGGGCGTGTGGAACGGTCGTGCCACCTGATGCACGACCGTGCATCTCCTATGAATCATGAAAGGCCCGGCAGTGAACGAGGGTGCAACTCCGCGTGCAGCACATTGAATGCCAACCCGGGAATGCACGGTCGTTCCAGATCTTGCACCACGTGCGGATCCGACGATCCAGCCAACCTCGGAACTGAACGACCAGTGCGACCAGGCGTGCAACAAGACCTCGGAAATGAACGACCGTGCCATATGAAGAACGGTCGTGCGATATCGAATCTGGTCAAAGATCTGGTGACGTCATTGCAGTATGGTGGACCATACCAATAATTACTTAATGTGCACGGTCGTGCGATCCGTGCACGACCGTGCGACATCGAAAAAAGATAAAAACAGAACAGAAAAATTCTATTCGGAACTCTGGAATTTTGGAGAGCTTTGCAGGCGATTTTGAGGCTCCGAAGGCTTCTGCTTTCACCCGGATTCAAGCCACATTGCTCGGTTTTGCTCGTTTACTATCCGGATTCTCATTCTTATGCTTGTTTATGGTTTGGTTTCTCAAATCTTTCCATAATTTTGTTATGTTTCAAGCATTTAGACTGATTATTATGTATTAATGTAAGCCTTTGGGCAAAACCGCAACAATTCGTTGCTTGATTATAGCCATTAGTATGTTAATCTCTGTTTGTAATTATAGTTTGAAGTATTTTCTATGATTATCTTTGATGATTAGTTTGCAACCTTGTTATTGGTATTTATTTCTTGATTATAAGTAATTATGTTGGATGATTGGTACTTGGTTAGTTAAGATAGTTGAAAAATGAAGCTTAATTAATCATGTATTAGTAAACTTTTAATTTGGTTAACTAGTTTAACTTGGTTAAAATGTGGGCACCATGATACTAGAAATGGTTAGTGGTTTAATAAAATGTAATTATTGTTAATGAAGAGAGCTTGCCCTCACGGAAGGACTCTAATGGGTTACATGGTGTTGTTATGAATTCTTGCCATGATTTGTTAGCTTAGTTAGTAGTTTCGGCCAAAATTGCTATCTTGGTGAATTTATGTGCAAGATTTGTAAAATGAACTCGGTAGTGATTTAATCTAGTTTATGCTTGTCTCGGTGGTTGCATTGTGTTTATCGGTGTCGCTTTCCTTGATTAAGTGAGGTTAGAAAACTCCTAACGGATGACTAACTTATTTTTAGGAGATTTTCGTGGACATTAATTAATTGCACGTTAAAGAACAATTTTAGGTGGTTAAAGTGTGTTTATCGTTTTAACTTTCCGAATGATTGTCATGTTAGGATTCCCGAAAGGGATACTAATTGTCTCAAAATGGAAAATTGACTGAATGCTTCTAGTGCCAAAACCGACTTAGTTGACATGCTTTGGTTGTGTATTAAGCAAGGCTATTTATATATAATTTACTATGTTTTATAAGTATTTATTTATGCTTACTTTAGTTTAACTAAAACCAAAACAACTTATGCTTTTACCGGTAATTTAGTGATAAAGGTCTAGTATTATTTCTCCGCCCATTTCCTTGGATCGATACTTGGTTCTTACCGATACTTTACTACATATATGACGGGGTACACTTGCCCTTTTGTGTGTGTTTTGATGTAAAAGTAATAATCACTTTTATAAATTTAAAACCAAATCGTGTGTAATTTCATTGTAAAAATATGTACAGTCGCGCACATGTCAAGTTTTTGGCGCCGCTGCCGGGGAATGGCGAGTTTTAGGAACGACCCGAGTCATTGTGTTATCGGTGTATATACTTGTTAATATTTGTGTATAATTTTCGTGATTATTTATTTGTTGATTTATTTGTTAATATTTCTTGCTTTTAATTCAATTTATTCGTTTTCGTGATTCTTTTGTACCCTTGTAAATTTTTGTTCTATTTATTTGTTCTAATCCGGATTTCATTATTCATTTATTCATTGAATTTTCGGCTCTTAAAAATCATTTTTTACACTAGCCGATTCGATTATTTTCATTGCTTTAATTTTTATAAAAGTTTCGGCCCATTTTCGGATTTTTATAAATTTTTCAGCCTATTAAAATAATATTCTGTTTCTTTTCAAAAAAAATTAAAAAAAAACAGCATTATTATATTAATAAAATATTCACTGTGTCAGTTTTTCGTTTGCAGGTTGATGTCCTCAACTCCCGCGCCCGCTATTGCTGAGCCGACTGACGAACCAGCGCATAATCTTAGAAGAAGTAAGAGGCTGCGCGAAAGGTCACTTGTCATTGCACAACGCATTGCAAATGCAATCGACGAGCCGGTGATTATCTCTGAAGACGAAAGCTCAGGGGACGAGGAGAGAGTCGTCATGGCGGACGACGACCGACCTTTGAATGAAACAAATCAGCCTGGAAGGGCAGGCCTGGAGCCGAGTATCCTTCAACCCACTATAGATGCACCTACTTTTGAAATTAGATCTAGTATTATTAACATGGTGCAGAATTCAGTACAGTTTGACGGACGTGAGCATGAGGATCCCGAGAGGCATATCGCTGCTTTTCTTGCTATTTGTTCAACATTTAGGATTACAGGTGTTTCGGAGGATGCTATTCGGTTGAGGTTGTTTCCGTTTTCGTTGCGTGACAAAGCTAGAGCTTGGCTTATGTCACTTCCTGCCAGATCCATCAGGACCTGGAATCAGTTGGCGGAGCAGTTTATGCAAAAATATTTTCCACCTGAGAAAACGAACAAGCTACGGAACCGGATTGTTTCCTTTTGCCAGGACGAGGGCGAGTCGTTGCATGCGGCTTGGGAGAGATTCAAGGATTTGTTGATTGATGTGCCACATCATGGCTTCTCTAAGCGACAGCTGGTTTTGACGTTCTATCAGGGGCTCGGTTATAACACGCAGGAGCGATTAGACGTGAACGCGGGAGGCGATCTAGGAACTAAGACGCCGACTGAAGCGTATGATATTATAGAAAAAGCTGCGTTGAAATCCAGCTCGCGTCGGGATGGAGATAGAGGTCGGGCGTCATCATCATCATCTCGCTCAGGAGTTCATGCTGTAGACGACTACACGGCCATTACTACACAAATCTCGGCTCTTGCATCGAGATTCGACAGGTCCCAGATGATTGCGCATGCTGGCTCGGGATGTGACCAGTGCGGAGTGTCACACGAGCCTGGGCATGTTTTCAGGGAGTCGTATATGAGGGCCACGAAGAAGTAGATTTCGTGAGTAATCAAGTGAGGTCGCAGAACAACCCGTACAGTAACACCTATAATCCCGGTTGGAGAAATCACCCAAATTTTGGGTGGCGAGCGAACGCAGGAAATCAGAACCCATTGGGGTTCACTCAGCGTGCTCCAGCGCCTCCGCAGGGTCAGCAGTACTAGCAGTACAACCAACCCTACCAGCAGCGTCCATATTCGTACCAGAATCAGGGCACTGGGAGTAGCTCCCAGCAGCAGGCCCCTCAATCTAGTTCCAAGCTGGAGGATATGATGGCTCAGCTTCTCTCTAGCTCCGAAAAACGATACCAACAAAGCGAAGATCGTTTTCTAGCTAACGAGGGAGAAATGAGGAGTCAGAAAGCCTCGATTCAGAATATCGAGAATCAGGTTGGTCAGCTGGCGCAGATGATGTCCAAAAGGCCCCCAGGTGGTCTTCCGGGTAATACATAACCAAACCCGGGCGGGCATGTGAATGCGATCATGACCAAGAGTGGAAAAACTACCGGACCCATCATATCGGACTCAGCACCGATCACTGAAGCGATCCCGACTGACACACCAGACGAGGTGCAAGCTAGGCTACGCCCAGCAAGTACAGCACAAGTCTAGGAGCCGGTCAAAGATTACACTCCACCAGTACCTTATCCAGGCAGGCTAAAGAAACAGAAGAACGAAGAGCAATACGGTAAGTTCCTTGAGTTGTTTAAGCAACTACACATTAATATACCGTTTGTTGAAGCCTTGGCCCAGATGCCAAAGTATGCGAAATTCCAAAAGGATATCCTCTCGAATAAACAGAAGCTCGAGGATATATCATGTGTGGTGATGAATGAAACTTGTTCTGCGGTTCTGCAAAACCGTCTGCCCACGAAAATGGGAGATCCTGGTAGTTTTACGTTCCCGTGTTTGATTGGAAACATGTCTGTTAGCCACGCATTGGCTGACTTGGGAGCGAGTATCAACCTTATGCCATATAAGGTTTTTACAAAGCTAGATCTGGGTGAGCCGTCACCCACTAGGATGAGCATTCGGTTGGCAGACCGCTCAATAAAGTATCCGCGCGGATTTGTGGAAAACATGCTTGTAAAAATCGATAAATTTGTTTTCCCCGTGGATTTTGTTATCCTTGACATGGACGAAGATTCAAGAGTGCTTTAATACTTGGACGCCCGTTCCTCAACACAGCGAGGACGATTGTTGATGTGGCAGCTGGCCAAATCACGCTCCGAGTAAATGACGAGCACGTGACATTTGATATTAAAAGATCAATGCAGCATCCGCAAAGTCACGATGACATGCTTTACTATGTCGACATTGTCAACGCATGTGTGTGCTCTCATTTTCAAGGTACTATTGACGAGATTGATTCAGACACACATCTGTCGTGTGGGGACCTGATTGGCATTACGCAGGAGGGCCACGATTTCGAGCAGCCAGTCTATCAGATTGGTGACGATGGTTCCCAGAGTCCGGAGTGGTTTCTAGAAATTGGCCATGTAAAAGAGGAGGAAGCAAAGCCTTCGGTTGAAGATCCGACGCCTTTGGAGTTGAAAGAACTCCCGCCACATCTCGAGTATGCATTTCTGGACGAGGAGCGTCGCTTACCGGTCATAATTTCGGCGTCATTGGAAAAGGTTGAGAAAAATCAGCTTCTTGAGGTTCTGAGACTTCATAAGAGAGCCATTGCATGGAAAATCATGGATATCAAGGGCATCAATCCTTCTTTTTGTACTCACAAGATTCTGATGGAAGACGAGTACAAACCATGTGCACAGCATCAGAGGCGTTTAAATCCAAATATGCAAGACGTGGTGAAGAAGGAAGTGATTAAGTTGTTGGATGCCGGCATGATTTATCCTATTTCTGACTCTGTGTGGGTGAGTCTGGTGCAGGTTATACCTAAGAAAGGTGGTATGACTGTAGTTTCAAATGATAGGAATGAGCTAATTCCTACCCGTACCGTCACTGGGTGGCGAGTTTGCATTGACTATCGCAAGCTCAATGATGCTACTCACAAGGATCACTTCCCGCTTCCATTCATCGACCAGATGTTGGAACGTCTGTCGGGAAGTTGTATTACTGTTTCTTGGACGGGTTCTCTGGGTACTTCCAAATTCCTATTGCTCCTGAGGATCAGGAGAAGACTACCTTTACCTGTCCCTTCGGCACGTTCGCCTACCGGCGGATGCCTTTTGGGCTGTGTAATGCACCAGCGACCTTCCAGAGATGCATGGTTGCAATTTTCCATGACATGATCGAGGATTCCATGGAGGTTTTCATGGATGATTTTTCGGTATTTGGGGATTCCTTCGATCACTGCTTGGAAAATTTGAGAAAGATGTTGAAGAGGTGTGAGGAGACGAATCTGGTCCTGAACTGGGAGAAATGCCACTTCATGGTGAAGGAGGGCATAGTTCTGGGACACAAAATTTCTCACGCGGGCATGGAAGTCGATCCAGCTAAAGTCGACATTATTTCACGACTTCCGCCCCCACCTCTGTTAGAGCTATATGGAGCTTTCTCGGTCATGCCGGGTTCTATCGGCGATTCATCAAAGATTTTTCAAAAATCGCCAGACCCATGACCCGTTTGTTGGAGAAAGACGCTCCGTTCATATTTGGAGATGATTGCTTGAGAGCCTTTGACCTTCTCAAGCAAAAGTTGATTGAGGCCCCTATTTTAGTTGCACCCGACTGGAGTCTGCCGTTTGAGAGTATGTGCGACGCGAGTGATTACGCTATAGGGGCCGTTCTTGGCCAAAAGAGAGAAAAGCACTTTCACTCGATCTATTATGCGAGCAAAACTCTTCACGACGCTCAGGAGCATTATACCACGACAGAAAAAGAGCTCTTGGCGGTCTTTTTCGCATTTGACAAATTTAGATCGTACTTGGTGCTTTCGAAAACCGTTGTGTATACTGATCACGCTGCCATCAGATATCTCTTCAGCAAACAGGACGCTAAGCCGCGTCTAATCAGGTGGATCTTGTTGCTGCAGGAGTTCGATATTGAAATTCAAGATAAAAAGGGTGCGTTGAATGTAGCGGCTGACCATCTATCTCGGTTAGAGCATGCAGACATCGTGGACGCGCGTTGGGATTCCATAAATGACAACTTCCCACACGAGTCTTTGATGAGTGTTGAGATATGCGATGAGTCGCCATGGTTCACTGACCTTGCGAACTACCTTGCTTGCGGGATTCTGATTAAAGGGTTGACTCACCAGCAAAAGAGGAAATTCTTTTCGGATGTCAAGCACTACATTTGGGATGACCCTTACTTGTTTCGGGTAGGTGCTGATCAGGTGATTAGGAGATGTGTTTCAGGGAGGGAGGCGACCGATATTCTGCGCCACTGTCACGACGGACCTACCGGAGGTCACCATGGAGCCAACTTTACCGCCAAGAAGGTGTTGGATCCCGGGTTTTATTGGCCGACTATATTTCTTTTTTTTTTTTTGAAAAAAGGAAACCGGAAAGCGTGACAAACAAAGAAAGACTTACATGATAGTTTTCACACTTTTACCCATTCCATCCGTTACGTGAGCATATTTGAGCCTATTGTTATATATTTGTTCATTTCGGATATAGGAGTAAGCCGGATGTTATGTGTAATTTAGAACTTGTCACTAGTATGCTTGTTAAGACCATGAACTTGTGGATTTATGTAAAAGTGATAGAGGCACTTAGATTACCCCTTTGTTGTAAACGTTGTTCTTTGTGTTGTGCTCTCCGTTCACCTTATATTATCCTTTAGGATTAATCATGTCAAGCCTTCCCGTTTACCTTTGTTTACCCACATTATCGCCACTTAGCCAAATTTAGCGTTTGTATGTTTTAAACCTTTTTAGTGTCGAAACTCGGACAAAATAATCATTTAACTAGCGTTTGTTTCAGTTTATTATATAATTTGTTGTAAAAAAATAATAATAAAAAAAAAATAAATAAAAAAATAAACAGAAAATAAAACACCCTAAAATAGGGTGAAGTTGATAAAAATCGAGCAATTTTGAATGCTTAAATGTTAAAATTTCGTTGATAAGCTCGATTGCGCAATAGTCGCCTTTTTAAGGCATTTGTATGTATAGTTGTATATTTTGTTGCTAGTTAAACGCTACTACCGAGTTTTAACCATTTTCGCCACTTTATATGCCCACTTCCATACCCTGCGCCCATGCCTAACGTTACAACCCGTAAAGACCTCTTGATTTACACTTGTTTGCATGTTAGTTGGTGGAGACGAGATCTTATGACAAGCTTATGATATTGCATATTTCATTGACGAGGCATTGAGTATTTGCACATACACATTTTATGTATGTTTCATAAATAAAACTGAGTGTGTGTGAACATTGTGAGTCGTGTGAAGATTAACATGTTGAGTCAATTAAATGTGAAGTCACGGCTTTTTGGTTGTTGCTTTATAATTGCATATGCTTGTTGGGTTTGAGTCTTTTGATGTTGTCTTTCGACAAACCGGCTAACCGTTTATAGTAGTTTTCAACAAAATAGTGTGTAAATTATCGTTCTTGTTTGTTTATGTCTTTTATTGCTTTTTAGTTCAGCTTGCTTGAGGACAAGCAAGGTTCAAGTGTGGGGAGATTTGATATTTGCTAATTTACACATATTTTAGTCCTCCGTTTTACCCCTATTTTATGCGTTTTCGGCCGTAAAACCGTCATTCGGATACATAATTATCTACACTTTTGTTTACAGGCCTAAAACAACATACCAGACAAGATGATAGCAAAAACGAGGACTTCCCGGACAAAACGACGAAGCTGCGAACCTTTTGTTAGAAAAACTGACCTGGGCGTGTGGAACGGTCGTGCCACCTGATGCACGACCGTGCATCTCCGATGAATCATGAAAGGCCCGGTAGTGAACGAGGGTGCAACTCCGCGTGCAGCACATTGAAGGCCAACCCGGAATGCACGGTCGTTCCAGATCTTGCACCCCGTGCAGATCCGACGGTCCAGCCAACCTCGGAACTGAACGACCAGTGCGACCAGGCGTGCAACAAGACCTCGGAAATAAACGACCGTGCCATATGAAGAACGGTCGTGCGATATCGAATCTGGTCAACGATCTGGTGACGTCATTGCAGTATGGTGGACCATACCAATAATTGCTTAAAGTGCACGGTCGTGCGATCCGTGCACGACCGTGCGACATCGAAAAAAGATAAAAACAGAACAGAAACATTCTGTTCGGAACTCTAGAATTTTGGAGAGCTTTGCAGGCGATTTTGAGGCTCCGAAGGCTTCTGCTTTCACCCGGATTCAAGCCACATTGCCCGGTTTTGCTCGTTTACTATCCGGATTCTCATTCTTATGCTTGTTTATGGTTTGGTTTCTCAAATCTTTCCATAATTTTGTTATGTTTCAAGCATTTAGACTGATTATTATGTATTAATGTAAGCCTTTGGGCAAAAACGCAACAATCCCTTGCTTGATTATAGCCATTAGTATGTTAATCTTTGTTTGTAATGATACTTTGAAGTATTTTCTATGATTATCTTTGATGATTAGTTTGCAACCTTGTTATTGATATTGATTTCTTGATTATAAGTAATTATGTTGGATGATTGGTACTTGGTTAGTTAAGATAGTTGAAAAATGAAGCTTAATTAATCATGTATTAGTAAACTTTTAATTTGGTTAACTAGTTTAACTTGGTTAAAATGTGGGCACCATGATACTAGAAATGGTTAGTGGTTTAATAAAATGTAATTATTGTTAATCAAGAGAGCTTGCCCTCACGGAAGGACTCTAACAGGTTAGATGGTGTTGTTATGAATTCTTGCCATGATTTGTTAGCTTAGTTAGTAGTTTCGGCCAAAATTGCTATCTTGGTGAATTTATGTGCAAGATTTGTAAAATGAACTCGGTTGTGATTTAATCTAGTTTATGCTTGTCTCGGTGGCTGCATTGTGTTTATCGGTGTCGCTTTCCTTGATTAAGTGAGGTTAGAAAACTCCTAACGGATGACTAACTTATTTTTAGGAGATTTTCGTAGACATTAATCAATTGCACGTTAAAGAACAATTTTAGGTGGTTAAAGTGTGTTTATCGTTTTAACTTTCCGAATGATTGTCATGTTAGGATTCCCGAAAGGGATACTAATTGTCTCAAAATGGAAAATTGACCGAATGCTTCTAGTGCCAAAACCGACTTAGTTGACATGCTTTGGTTGTGTATTAAGCAAGGCTATTTATATATAATTTACTATGTTTTATAAGTATTTATTTATGCTTACTTTAGTTTAATTAAAACCAAAACAACTTATGTTTTTACCGGTAATTTAGTGATAAAGGTCTAGTATTATTTCTCCGCCCATTTCCTTGGATCGATACTTGGTTCTTACCGATACTTTACTACATATATGACGGGGTACACTTGGCCTTTCGTGTGTGTTTTGATGTAAAAGTAATAATCACTTTTGTAAATTGAAAACCAAATCGTGTGTAATTTCATTGTAAAAATATGTACAGTCGGGCACACGTCATGAGTCATTCTCTTTTTATCAACTGTTTTACAATACTCCAAAGTATTTTTCCTAAGTTATAATTACAGTGATTAAGTTTATGTAATCACCAAATTACAGCCGGTATGTGGGGTATTGTGCACATTACTATTGTTAGGTGGGCGAACCTAATTAGTGATATTCGTCACCATTGGGGCAACCAATGGGGGATATGACCACAGTCACCGAAATGAGTCGAGTGACAAATACTGTGGGTAGTTGGTTTGATATCAGAAACATTGTAATCTCTCTTAATACTGTAAATTATAACAGATGAGTCGTTTTATCAAACTGAATGATTCACTCAGTATTTCCCTGCTGACAAAACCTTTTTCAAACATGTTTCAGGTGAGCTGTTGTGAGCAAAGAAAAAGTGCCGTGAAGCACTACCAGCTTAGAGAAGTGGCTCAATGTAAATAAATAAAGAAACATGTTTTGAAAAATAAAGATTTCCCAGTGAAATCACCTTATTATAAATTCCAGGGTTTTATCCCTAATTTATGTAAACGTGCAGTTTTAATATTAAAAGATCTTGTTTTAAAAAGACTTCCGCTGTCGCCTAATTTTATTACCACGGGATTTCCTGCCCCGCGGCTCTGGACCGGGTCAAACCGGGGCCGAGGGCCGTGACAGGAAAAAGGTGGTATCAAAGCCACTGATTTAAGCTTAATATTGATTTTAGCCTATTAAAGTAATTGAGAAATATTTAGGAATTCTAATTGCCATTCTGTGAATATATGTTTTATTAATTGATTAATTGTTACAGTATGGGTAAACAAAAGCTTTCTGCTATCTACCACAAATTAGATACTGCATCCACAGAAAAAGGAACCTCTTCCTCCAAATACCCAGCCAACCTGGAAGAAGGAATTTTTGTCCGTAAAGCACAATATGAGAATCCTCTTACCCCAAAGAAAAGAAATTTGATTATTAGGAAAAGCCAGGAAACCCAAGTCAAGAAAGTGAGGTTTAATCCAGAAATCCAGGAATTAGGCAATAGTCCACCTTGGGAAGACAAATTAGATGAAAAATGGGCAAATCTTTATATGCTAGCTACTGTAGCAGAGAATGCAAACCTCTAAGCTACCAATAAGCCTGGTCTAGTAGAAAATTACTACCCTGTAAATAAATAAATAAATCCTAGTGTGTTCTCTTTCCTGTTGTCTCTTGTACAAATTAGTATGCAATAAAACTTCAATGTTTATTTGTAAAAACTTTGAAAAGTTTTAACTTAGCATTTTTGTGCATTTTGCATATACGCTATACAGCATGAGTGAGATATCGGAAGCATTTCAGAATCTCAACCTCTACCTAGTACCAATTGAAGTCTCCCACGACTTTACTGGTTATATTGCTGACATAGAGGAACCTCTGGAATTCCAAGCTCCACCGCTGGAAAAAGCAAAACCTAAAAAGAGAAGAAGATATGTAGGATGGAGGAAAGTGCGCAGGAGAAAGCCAGCCACTAGGAAACTCCCCAAAATAGAAAACCCTATAGACAAAGGAAAAGGAATTGAAACCGGAGAGAGTTCTAAGCCAGCAGAGATAGAAATCAGGTAAAATTCTAAACAAAAAGGAATAGAAATTGGAGAGAGCTCTAGACAACCTGAAGAAATCACATTTCAAGACGAAATAGACCGTCTACTGGCAAATTGTGATGTCATTAGCCCTATCAACAATAATCTATACCCTTACCCGGCCGAAATCCAACTTCCCGTAAATCTGGAACCAGCTATTCCAGACCCACTAATCCACACTCGACCTTTAGGCCAAATGGAAGAATGGTGGACGAATGACTGGCAATTCCAAAACATGATTAATAGTCCTTATTCCTTCCTCCCACAGTTTGATACAAAACCTATCCCCAATCCTCCTATGAGCAACGAAAACTTAGCTGAACTTCGTCAGTTCGGTGAAGAGCTAATAGGTACAGGGAATAGGATCCGGGAAATGGGGGAACAAATCTCCTGGAAATACGACGAAAGGGAGCGTCGCTACTAAACTGCCAGTTGACCAAAGAATAGTGGGGTTGGGAAGAATGTCTGTATAATAACGGTAGTAGAAAAATATAACTCTGTATAATGGGAAATAAAACATTGTAAGATAACTAGTGTGTATGGATGCCTATATAATCTATAAAACAAAATAGAAGTCGAAACATCGACAATTTTGGCTGTATATATGTGTGTTGTGAAAAAGATTTATGTGATTACTTGCCATTGTTTTATTTACAATCATTTGATACTAATAGTTATATCTATAATAATTATCACATGGAAAACGCTAGTAATGAACCAGTTAATGAATGGAATCAATCTGAGCAAAATCAGGAAAACCAATATATGACTAGACAAGATATTGAAAATATCATCACTCAAGGGATAGCTAATGCTATTCCAGCAATCATGGCTGCTGCTCAGAAACCTGTTGAACCACAACAAATCATTCCTAGTAAACGTACTCAGGAAGACAATTTTAGTCATAGTGTAAACGGAGGCGGCAATCATGATAATCAGGATAACAATTCACGACAGGCTCCACTTCCTAAGAAAATGAAAGTTGCAACGCCTGGTTGCACTTACAAAGAATTTCTTGCTTGCAAACCCATTGAATTTGCAGGTAATGAAGGGGCAACTGCAACACTGCGTTGGTTAGAGAAAACTGAAGCAGTAATTGCAATAAGTAAGTGTGCTGAAGATGATCAGGTCATGTATGCTTCAAATTTGTTCAAAGAAGGGGCACTAGAGTGGTGGAACACAGTATTACAAGCAAAAGGAAGAAGGATGGCTTATGCGCTGAATTGGGAAGAATTTAAGAATCTTGTAGAGAGGAAATTTTGTCCCGAGTATGAAAAGGAACAAATGGCGAATAGGTTCCTAAGTCATCGCATGGTAGACGTAGAGTGTCGCGGTTATACTTCGACATTCTTTGAATATGCTAGAGTGGTACCAACACTGGCTTCGCCAGAACCGGTACTCATTTCTCGCTATATTTGGGGACTAATTAGTGAAATCCGTAACATCGTTAAAGCTGCGAGACCTTGTACTATTGACGATGCTGTGGAGTTAGCTAATACCCTAACTGATGAACTGGTGCGCACAAGAGAAGAAGATCGAAAGAAGGAATTGGCTCAAAAGATTACCCAAGGATTTCGTGTGGGTAATAATAATAATAATAATAGGTTCAAGAAGAGAGGAATGAGACAATCTGCAAATCCGCCTTTTTGCAGAAATTGCAGAAAGAATCATTTTGGAAGGTGCAATGTAACCTGCAACTTCTGCAAAATGGCAGGACATCGTGAAGAAAATTGCAAAAAGAAAACCATAGTCTGCTATAACTGTGGAGAAACAGGACATTACAAAACAGAATGTCCTAAATTGATTAAAACCGCAGACAATAAAGGCAAACCAACTGATGGAACGACAAAGAAGAATGCCCGAGCATTTCAATTGACTACTCAGGAAGCCGAACTAATTCCTGACGTCATAGCTGGTACGTTTTTGGTTCACGACGTTTATGCGAAAGTGTTATTTGACTCTGGTGCAAACCAAAGTTTTATCAATACTTCATTTTGCCAAGCTCTTAACTTACCCTTAACCACCCTTAGGCAGATTTTTACGATCGAAACGGCAGAAGGGAATTCTGTTAGCATAGATAAAGTTTTGCAAGAAGGAAAGATATAACTTTTAGGCCATAAGTTTTCTGCAAACCTGTTACCTATGAAATTAGCCGGATTCGATGTAGTATTAGGAATGGATTGGTTAGTAGCCAACCATGCTCGAATCCTTTGTGATAAGAATTCCGTAGAAATCCGTACTCCCACAGGAGAGGTAATTTTAATTACAGGAGATAAACCTCGAAAGCCACTGAAATTCATTTCAGTAATGAAATTGGCTAGTTATTCGAGAAAACAAGAAATGGTGTATATGATTTCCGTAATCATTAACACTAAAAGTAAGGAACCCCAGGACATCCCTATAGTCTCAGAATACCCAGACGTCTTTCCAGAAGAATTACCTGGGTTACCACCCGATAGAGAAGTAGAATTTAGAATTCATCTAATTCCGAGTACTACACCAATAGCTAAGGCACCTTATCGATTAGCACCCACTGAAATGCTAGAATTGAAAAAGCAATTAGATGAATTACTAAGCAAAGGATTTATACAACCTAGGTCATCCCCTTGGGGAGCACCAGTGTTGTTTATGAAAAAGAAAGATGGATCGATGAGGATGTGTATCGATTATAGAGAACTAAATAAAGTTACAATTAAGAATCGATACCCATTACCTAGGATTGATGATCTTTTTGATCAACTTCAGGGAGCTAGGTATTTTTCTAAGATAGACCTAAGATCCGGATATCACCAGCTGAAAGTACAAGAAGAAGACATACCTCAAACTGCTTTCAGAACTAGGTATGGTCATTATGAGTTTACAGTCATGCCCTTTGGACTAACAAATGCCCCAGCAGCATTTATGGACATGATGAATAGAATCTGTAAAACCATACTTGGATAAATTTGTAATCGTATTCATCGACGATATACTTATTTATTCCAAAAGTCAGGAAGAACATTGTAAGCACCTGCATGCACTCTTAACTTTGTTAAGAAAGGAAAAGCTTTATGCCAAATTCTCGAAGTGTGAATTCTGGTTGCAAGAAGTGCAATTTTTAGGTCACATGGTGAATCACGAAGGAATTCACGTAGATCCTGCTAAAATAGAAGCAATCACCAAATGGAAGGTCCTGCAAACAGCTATGGAAATTAGAAGTTTTCTAGGCTTAGCTGGATACTACAGACGATTTATTAAGGATTTCTCTAAAATAGTTGTACCCTTGACTAAGTTGACCTGTAAAGCCGTTAAGTTTGAATGGGGACCTAGACAAGAAGAAGCTTTTAAGATTTTAAAGCACAGATTGACGAATGCTCCAATTTTAGCTTTACCCGAAGGAACAGAAGATTTTGAAGTATATTGTGATGCTTCAAAATTAGGAGTCGGATGTGTGTTGATGCAACGCAAGAAGGTAACTGCATATGCCTCCAGGCGGCAATTGAAAAAACACGAAGAAAATTATACGACTCATGATTTAGAATTAGGAGCTATAATTTTTGCCCTTAAAATCTGGAGACATTATCTGTATGGAAGTAAGTTTACTATTATACAGATCATAAAAGTTTAAGGTACATATTTGGGCAAAAAGAGTTAAATATGAGGCAAAGAAGATGGATGGAAATCCTAAGCGATTATGACTCTGATATTCAATATCACGAAGGAAAGGCGAACGTAGTCGCAGATGCCTTAAGTCGTAAGTATCATGAGAAGCAAAAACGAGTCCGTGCTCTTAGTTTAAATCTACAATTAGATTTAATGGAACAATTGAAAAATGTACAAGCTACAGCAATCAAGGACGATGCTGAAGGAATGAAAGGTTATGTAAAAGAACTAGAGCAAGGAAATAATGGAATTTGGAGATTACACAAGAAAAGAATTTGGGTACCTGAGCATGGAGAATTAAGAAATAAGATTTTAGAAGAAGCTCATAAATCTCGGTATACCGTACATCCAGGAAACAATAAGATGTACCAAGATTTAAGAAACAATTTCTGGTGGATAGGAATGAAAAAGGATATAGCTAGTTATGTATCAAAATGTCTTACTTGTTCACAAGTTAAGGCAGAACACCAGAAACCTTCAGGACTACTACAACAGTTAGAAACGCCTGTATGGAAATGGGGACTCATAACTATGGATTTTGTTACTAAGTTACCCAAAACCAGAAAACGTAATGATGCGATTTGGGTAATTGTGGATCGATTAACCAAATCAGCTCATTTTCTACCAATAAAGGAAACCTTTAGCATGGAAAGATTAGCCAAGTTGTACGTAGATGAAGTGGTATCTTTACATGGAGTCCCACTCTCCATTGTATCAGATAGAGATAGTCGTTTCACTTCCCATTTCTGGACTAGTTTCCAGAAAGCAATGGGAACCCGACTAAATTTGAGTACTGCATACCATCCACAAACAGACGGACAAAGTGAAAGGACGATACAAACTCTGGAAGACATGCTCCGAGCATGTGTAATTGATTTTGGTGGTAATTGGGATAACCACTTACCCTTAATTGAATTCTCCAATAATAATAGTTATCATTCAAGCATTGAAACTGCTCCATTTGAAGCACTATATGGACATAAGTGCAGAACTCCAGTTTGTTGGGCAGAAATAGGAGAAAATCAATTATCAGGACCTGAAATTGTGCAAGAAACCACTGACAAGATAACTCAGATCAAGGAAAGACTAAAAACGGCTCGAGATCGTCAGAAGAGCTATGCAGATAATCGCCGCAAGCCGTTAGAATTTCAAGTCGGAGACCGAGTACTCTTGAAAGTTTCTCCTTGGAAAGGAATAGTATGATTCGGTAAGAAAGGAAAACTGAGTCCAAGATACCTAGGACCATTTCCAGTAATCCAACGAATAGGACCAGTAGCCTATCGTCTACAACTACCAGAAGAACTAGCTGGAGTACATGATGTATTTCATGTATCCAATCTCAAGAGATGTTTATCAGACGAATCCCTGGTAGTACCTCTTCAAGATGTAGAGGTAAATGAAAAGCTGAAATTCGTAAAAAAACCACTACAGATAGAAGATAGAAAAGTCAAGTTCCTCAAGCACAAACGACTAGTGCTGGTCAAAGTCAAATGGAATTCAAAGAGAGGACCAGAATACACTTGGGAACTAGAATCAGAAATGAAGCGAAAATACCCTCATCTATTCCAATAAATCTCGAGGACGAGATTTTTCTTAAGGTGGGGAGGATGTAACAACTCTAACTAAAATTAATACTTAGTATAATAATTATCCAATAAGGAAACCCTAATTGAGACACCCAAGTAATTCTGCGTAAACCCTAAAATTTCCAGAACAATCGGAATCAGGATCGGGGCCCCTAAAACTCAGGGGGGTAAAACCTAGCCAACGATTATCACAATAACTCGTTGTCCAATTTTAATTTTAGAATTCTGTCAAGTCAGCAAGGCTAGTCCCAAACCCAGCTACCCTATAATAGACTGCTTCCATTACGGACCGTAAGGGATAAGGGCTTACGGTCCGTAAGCGAGGTCAAAAAATTTGTATAAATAGCCGACATTGGGACTTGAATTCTGTCTTTTGAACGACGTAAATTCGCTTTACGTAGGTTGAGTTATAATAGAAACAATCTGCAACACAAACAAAATCTCGAAACGCTGCCACAATCAGGGTAATAACTCGATCGCTATTACGATTCAACGTCCGATCGATTATAACTATCCAACGATTGTTTGAGTGCTGCTCAAATTGAGCTTATACTTTGCTATACTCTGTCATTCGTTGTGAATTCGTTGAATTATTAAGTATTGCACTTGTAAATCGTTGTGAGGGTTTAATCTCGTAAATTGTCGTAACTGCTGTATTAGTTACTAACCTGTTTGTGTGTGCATTATTGTTTAAATTAGGTTAAATCAAAGGCTAATCAGTAGGCTTATACTCTGCTCGTTAAATCTGCAATGTGAGTCATTCTCTTTTTATCAACTGTTTTACAATACTCCAAAGTATTTTTCCAAAGTTATAATTACAGTGATTAAGTTTATGTAATTACCAAATTACAGCCGGTATATAGGGTATTGTGCACATTACTATTGTTAGGTGGGCGAACCTAATTAGTGATATTCGTCACCATTGGGGCAGCCAATGGGGGATATGACCACAGTCACCGAAATGAGTCGAGTGACAAATACTGTGGGTAGTTGGTTTGATATCAGAAACATTGTAATCTCTCTTAATACTGTAAATTATAACAAATGAGTCATTTTATCAAACTGAATGATTCACTCAGTATTTCCCCGCTGACAAAACCTTTTTCAAACATGTTTCAGGTGATCTGTTGTGAGTAAAGAAAAAGTGTCGTGAAGCATTACCAGCTTAGAGAAGTGGCTCAATGTAAATAAATAAAGAAACATGTTTTGAAAAATAAAGATTTCCCAGTGAAATCACCTTATTGTAAATTCCATGGTTTTATCCCTAATTTATGTAAACGTGCAGTTTTAATATTAAAAGATCCTGTTTTAAAAAGACTTCCGCTGTCGCCTAATTTTAATACCACGGGATTTCCTGCCCCGTGGCTCTGGACCGGGTCAAACCGGGGCCGAGGGCCGTGATGAAACACCCATATCACGATTTAACCATATAGACAGAGCGGAAAGTAGAGACTTAAAATTTCTTTCATAATTACTCATATGACTTACTTGAAGGTTCGTTTAAAAATAACAAACACTTTCTTCAAAAGATTTACAACGTTCATTCTTAATTATCGCATCAAATGTAATATAAAATCACCAGTTATGTGACTACCCTTCCCGTACAATCCTCGCTCTTTGACTCAATCTTCAATCCTCATTTACTTCATAATGATGTTGAGTCCAGGCGACCTGCAATCACCACATACACACGCATCGTTAAAATTTGGTGACGTCGTTCATAAACTAAACATACGTAAATAAATAACCACTCCGTATTCCTTCATCTCATGCTAATCTTTTCAAATCCTCATTCAGTGTACGATCTTGCATTCCAATTCCTTAAACCTTCATAAGGACATTAATAGTATACCTGCATTCTCATTTCATACTCAAGACACCAGTTTAGAAACTTTAAACTCAAAAGTATTGAAGCTATGTAAACATATAAAAAAAGTCCCATTCATTCGTGTACAATAAATTCTACTTCGTGCATAGGTACATACATACAGATATTCATGGACACATACTTCCACACATGATTACGAACACACATACAAACGTACAAGCTCTTACATTCCACTTACATCATTCCAAATGATTTGCTAATGTATCCTAATTACAACTTCCATATAAATAGGTCACGTACATACAAACCTACGTGCATACTCACTTCTATTCATGATTATTATAAGTCCCGGCTATTGGTATGAAATTAATCCTATACATATATACCCACATACTTAATTCATTCCTCCACATACTCGCTTACACATTCCATTATTACTCGCAATTCATAAACGCTTTTTAAATAACTTTCGGGTACATTGCGGAAATCTTAAAATGAGTTATATATTCATCCTTAACTCACCAAGCCATTTAATAGGGTTAAGGTACATTATAGAAGTTTAACGGGACTTGAAATGGGTTCTCGGGGTCCAAATTCAAAGAAAATGAATATACACAAACTTTACATCTGAACCTGACCTCCACGTAAGCTACGGTGACTACCGTAGCTTACGGTGGCACACAAAAGCCTACGGTGCCTTTATAGTGCCTTACGGTGGAGAAATGACCATCAGCACCTACCGTTGCTTACGGTGGCTACCGTAAGCTACGGTAGAGCCTAGTTCAGCCAACCTTTTTTCTCTATTTTTACATTCGTATACAACCGTTAGACACCCGAACTTCTTTCTTCTCCGTTTTTCACGCTTCCAATATGTAAAATAATCATATACAAACTCCTAAATCTTTCTAACGTATAACCACATGATCAAACTAACTACCACATTACGCCATGTTTCTTTCTTTATTATTAACCCGTTCCCTTCTATCTTGTAATTCCAAGCACAAATAACTTCTTACGACTTACCTCATTAATATATACCTTAGTACTTGCTCCTTCTCATAATTTCTCACATGATTTATGTCACACCCCCAAAATCCCACACGCGGATTATCACCGCTTGGAGGCGTGACATGACCAGGATCAAGCCACCAATCATATTGAACATGTAAATAAATAGTAATAATTATCCAACAATACGAAAGGTGTTTATCAGACCAACATAATATAGTGTAGCGGAAGCATTAATGTAAAACCCAACATAAGTATTAATGTTTGAAACGTCATAAGTGTTTAATAAGTAATCACGATCCATCTGCCCACAACGACCTGCTCCTCCTTGTGCAAGCTCCATTAGTACCTAAGGTCCTGCAAGGCATGCAGCAGAGAGTCAACAACTAGTTGAGCGAATTCACAGAAAGTAAGTTCAGTAATAGTGATGGTATAGTAAGCATTGCGTTCGTTCATTTAATCAGGTATCGTATTAGTTCGTATCGCAGCCCTCTAGGCATGTATGCGAAGATTAGGGAAAATTCTCAAGTATTCTAGACTATGTATATTTGTATCGCTGGCCACCCTGGCATGTGTGCGAAGTTTAGTATGTATAGTTCGCAGCCTTCCTAAGGCATGTGTGCGAGGATCAGTCATAATATCGCAGCTAACCCTTGGCGTGTGTGCGAAGATCAGTTCAAGTAGGTATACTAGTCTAGCCGTATCTTATCATTTACCATCCTCACCCTGAGGTCCATATCGTTAGGTTCCATTAACTATGTACGCACGAAATAATCATCCAATCCCATTCCCACCCTGGGAACCCCATGCCTTGGCTGTGTGAACTCACCTTGGGTTGCTCGGCAGATACACAAGGGAAAGAGTTCTTGAACTAGGTTTGGTCAACCACGTCCTAACAGGGTTACCATACGGGTCAGGTTCTGACTTAAATAATACACATTTGTTTCATGCAAGTTAACACGTTACTAACACGTATTGATCATGGCAAACCACGTAGCAATCAAAACATAACATTCTCAACCTGTGCTTGTCGGATGGTTGGGCCATTGAGCTTGTGCGAGCCCAACCATCTTGTGCGATCTAAAAGTCTAAGCCCAAACTACACCCGGCCCAATATATAAGAAGTCCAACATAAAGGTCTCGGCCCAAATAAATAAACAGGGACACTCTTGTGCGATCAGAGCTGGCCCAATAGAAACCGGCCCAAATTCACTAACATGGCTTGTGCGGTCCAACTCGGGTTGTGCGACTGACTTTGGGCTTGTTCGGCCCAAACAGCATAACGGCTCAACTTGTGCGATCAGTGTGGGCTTGTACATTTGTGTCTTGGGCTTCTAAGGCCCAACAGCTAAACGACATTACCCCTTGTGCGACTGGGCATGCCTTGTGCGACTGGAGACCCCTTGTACGATCAGGGCCTCTTGTGCGACCGGATCAGCTTGTGCGTTCGGATCAGATCTTGCATGATCTGATCTTGTGCGATTCCGGTCTTGTGCGATCCGTAACAAACTTCCGGATGTCATGCAATCGGTTACAAGCTTTTAACAGTTTCCATATTTACAATCAATTAACAACTAATCAGTTTCCAATCATGCCCCTAATCGATCAAACTAGCATATCTAGCATTTCAATTCACATGAACCCTAATTACACATCAAGTCTAATCATCAAGCATAGCAAGCAAACATAACAACTCGATGCTTATCCAAGTTCGATACATCACAGCCGAAACATCATTGATCAAACATAACATCCAGATTATCATGCAAATCTAATTCGCAAACAAGACATGATAGCCGAACAATAACTATAATCACATATCCGATTGGCTAGAACATTACCACATGATCAATATTAAAACACTATCGATTATCATCATACTAAATCATGCTATCAAGAACCTTATGTTATCATTCGAGATTACCATATCACACACAACATAATATCATCAAACAATAGTTAATCATACTAACCGAATAAAGAAGGAACGAGAGTTGATCCGAACAAGAGAATGGTCCGAACCCTATAAACTTCGATGAGGATGATGTTTGGCTGCCTTCGGTTCGTGAGAGAGAGAGAGAGAGGAGAGCTAGGGTTTTGTGTGTGATAGTGTTTTGCAAATATGAGAGGATTACAAACACACCAAGTGTTATGCGTGTAAGATGGGTGGGCCGAACCCAATCATGGGCTGCCCTTTTGGTCCGTGTGCAAACAATACGGCCCAATGGCCATGTGCGATCGAGTGATGGTTGTGCGGTTTGTGTGGTTTGGGCTCGATTAACATACATACATACACATATTACACAATGCACATAACAAACACATCCTTAAATAATATATTTCACATAAGCACGTAGTGTTACAAGATAGGTCTAAAGTACGAGTGTTAACATTATCCCCAACTAAAAAGAAATTTCGTCCCGAAATTTGGTACGCACTCACTGAGGAAGCTAGGTAAGTTATATTGTTCACTGATTTTCCTGGGGTGTCACATCCTCCCCCCGTTGATCTGGAATTTCGTCCCGAAATTCCGCAGTAGTAGCTTCAGCCTCAGTAGTGGTTGCATTGGTTCCAAATAAATGGGGGTACTTTTCTGTCATCCTGTCTTCGCGTTCCCAGGTGTACTCTGGGCCACGTTTGGAGTTCCAACGTACTCGAACAAGAGGGATTCTCTTGTTTTTGAGGACCTTCACATCCCGGTCCGTGATTTCAACTGGTTCCTCGACGAACTGCAACCGCTCGTCGATAGTGAGTTCCTTAAAAGGAATGATAAGGGTCTCATATGACAGGCACTTCTTCAGATTCGACACGTGAAAGACATTGTGAACTGCACCGAGTTCAGCTGGTAGGTTTAGCTTGTAGGCTACCTTGCCTATCTTCTTAATGATTTCGAACGGTCCGACATACCGCGTATTCAGTTTGCCCCGTTTGCCAAAACGAACCACACCCTTCCAGGGTGAGACTTTAAGTAACACCCGGTCCCCGACCTGAAATTCCAAAGGCTTTCTACGCTTATCCGCGTAAGCTTTCTGACGGTCGCGTGCTGCCGCCATGCGTTGTCGTATCTGTGCAATCTTTTCTGTGGCGTCCACTACAATCTCTGGACCCGTGATCTGACTATCCCCCACCTCTGCCCAACAGAGAGGTGACCGGCATTTACGTCCGTACAATGCCTCGAATGGAGCGGCTTGTATGCTGGTGTGATAACTGTTATTGTATGAGAACTCCACCAAAGGGAGGTGCTTTTCCCAGCCGTTGCCGAAATCGATAACGCATGCCCTAAGCATGTCTTCAAGAGTTTGGATTGTTTGCTCAGACTGTCCATCCGTCTGAGGGTGATATGCTGTGCTCATGTCTAGCCGTGAGCCAAAAGATTTGTGCATCGCTTGCCATAGCTCTGACGTGAATCGTGCATCCCGATCCGAAATGATGGAGGTGGGCACCCCGTGCCTCGAAACAACTTCCTTAAGGTAGATGTCTGCGAGAGTGGAGAACTTATCCGTTTCCTTTATAGCTAGGAAGTGTGCAGACTTGGTGAGTCGATCCACGATCACCCATATGGTATCATTCCCACGCTGAGATCTAGGTAGGCCTGTAACGAAATCCATGGAAATTTCTTCCCATTTCCATTGCGGTATCGTGGGTTGCTGAAGTAGGCCCGCTGGTTTCTGGTATTCAACCTTGACTCTCGCACAAGTCAAGCACTTTCCAACGTACGTAGCGATGTGGGCCTTCATGCTAGGCCACCAATAAGTAGTTCTGATGTCGTGGTACATTTTGTCCGACCCTGGATGCACCGAGTAGCGAGACTTGTGAGCTTCATCCATTACAAGTTCGCGTAGACCGCCGTAAAGTGGGACCCAAATACGCCCCGTTACATAGTAGGCGCCGTCTGCCTTCTGTTCTAATCGTTGCCTTGAGCCGCGTAAAGCTTCAGCCCTGACGTTTTCGGGTTTCAATGCTTCTTGCTGAGCATCTCGTATCTGTGCAGGAAGGCTAGACTGAATCGTAAGCTGTAGCGCTCGCACGCGCTTAGGTAAAGTGTCTTTCCGACTGAGGGCATCAGCCACAACATTGGCTTTGCCTGGATGGTACTTGATGGCGCATTCGTAATCGTTTAGTAGTTCGACCCATCGTCGTTGACGCATGTTCAAATGCTTCTGCTTAAGAATATGCTCGAGACTCCTGTGATCGGTGTAAATCGTGCACCTGGTACCGTACAGGTAGTGTCGCCATATCTTAAGCGCGAAAACAACAGCTCCCAGCTCTAAATCGTGCGTCGTGTAGTTCCGTTCGTGAATCTTAAGTTGGCGCGAGGCGTAAGCAATAACCTTATCGCGCTGCATTAACACACATCCAAGTCCCCGAATGGATGCATCACAATAAACCACGAAGTCATCTGTGCCCTCTGGCAAAGAGAGGATAGGTGCACTGCAAAGTCTATCCTTTAGGTGCTGAAAAGCAGTTTCCTGCGTGTTGCCCCAACGGTAGGTGACACCCTTCTGTGTCCGTAGTTTAAGCGGCTAAGCAATCTTTGAAAAGTCTTTAATAAACCGTCTGTAGTAACCCGCCAAACCCAAGAATTGGCGTATTTCCGTTGGCGTACGTGGTGCAGGCCAGTTTCTGATCGAATCTACCTTGGATGGATCGACATGGATCCCATCCTTGTTCACTACGTGGCCTAAGAAGTGGACTTCATGAAGCCAGAAGTCGCATTTCGAAAACTTAGCGTACAGCTGTTCCTTCCGTAGGAGTTCCAAAATAAGGCGTAGATGCTGCTCGTGTTCCTCCTGACTCTTGGAGTAGATCAGGATGTCGTCGATGAAGACAATGACGAACTTGTCAAGATAGGGTTTGCACACCCTGTTCATAAGGTCCATAAATACGGCAGGCGCGTTCGTTAACCCGAACGGCATGACAAGAAACTCGTAGTGGCCGTAGCGAGTTCTAAATGCTGTCTTGGAGACGTCCTCCTCCCGGACTCTCAGCTGATGATAACCTGACCTCAGGTCTATCTTGGAGTAATAACACGACCCTTGCAACTGGTCAAATAGGTCATCTATGCGTGGAAGAGGATAACGGTTCTTCACCGTCACCTTGTTGAGTTCCCTGTAGTCTATACACATCCTGAAGGTACCGTCCTTCTTTTTCACGAAAAGTACTGGAGCTCCCCATGGCGAAGAGCTTGGACGAATGAAGCCCTTTTCCAAGAGCTCTTGTAGCTGCTTTGACAGTTCCTCCAATTCTGATGGAGCTAGACGATATGGTGCGCGAGCTATGGGTGCTGCTCCTGGAGCGAGCTCGATTTGAAATTCGACCTGACGATGAGGCGGTAATCCAGGTAAATCTTCAGGAAACACCTGAGGGTAGTCGCGAACAATTGGAATATCCTCCAATTTCTTTTCCTTTGTTGATGCGTCTGTAACGAGTGCCAAGATTGCGGTGTGACCCTTCCGCAGACACTTCTGAGCCTTCAAGAAAGAGATGATGCCAACCACAGCACCACTCTTGTCACCTTGAACTTCGAGAGGTTCTTGACCAGAACGTGGAATACGAATGATCTTCTCACTGCATAAGATCTCTGCCTGATGTTGGGACAACCAATCCATTCCAATAACGATATCGAAGCTTCCCAAGACTATGGGAATGAGGTCGATGGAGAAAGCTTGACCGGCTAAGACAATACTACAACCCTTGACTATTCGCGTGGCTTCTAAACTCTTACCATTAGCTAGTTCTACGACGTGTTTGGTGTTTAGGGGTGTTGATGCACGTTTTAACAATTTACAGGCTTTCACAGAAATATAGCTTGTATCCGTGCCCGAATCAAATAAAACAGTAACATAAATATCGTCAAGGAGAAACTTACCCATAACCACATTGGGATCGTTCATTGCATCTCCTCGTCCTAACACGAAAGCTCGACCCCTTGCCTCGTTGCCATTGTTGTTGTTGTTTCCCCCGTTGTTGTTGTTCCCGTTGCCCTGGTTATTGTTGTTGCGATTCTGGTTCTGGTTCAGTTGAGGACAATCGCGTTTGTAATGACCTTCTGCCCCACACTGGAAACATCCCCGGTTTCCACGCTGTGGCTGCTGCTGCTGTGGGTTCTGAGGAACTGGTGGCGGAAGTTGCTGATTCTGGTTCGGAGGTCGTGAGCTCCTGCAATCTTTGGCTTCGTGCCCTAGCTTGAGACATCTCTGACAACGTTCTTTGCGACACCTTCCACTGTGGTGCATGTTACACTTGTTGCATAGTGGGTGAACTCCCCGGTATCCACCCTGCCCCTGACTGCCAGATGATTGCTGACTCGAATTCTGGTAGTCATTCGTCCTGCGCTGCTGTGCTTGAGACTGAACGGAAACTGATCCCCTGCTGGAATCCCCATCCCATTTCCGTTTGTTGTCGTTGGGTGTAGCAGAAGTAGCAGCTGGAGTAGTAGTTGCACTGACGCGTTTGGGCAGCTTGTTCTGTTCTACTGCCTGATCTGTGAGTCGATGAGCAAGACGCTGGATGTCTTGGATGTTGTCGAGGTTTGCCGATGTAACATGGCTCTGGATCTCTGGCGCAAGTCCCTTGAGATACAACTCAATGCGCTTCACTGGAGGGTCCACCATAGTTGGACACAGAATGGCCAGTTCGTTTGACCGCTTTGTATAGGCTTCAATCTCTGACCCCGTCATTTTCAAGTGATAAAGCTCGTTCTCCAACTTGTGGATGTCATCACGCGTGCAGTATTCCCTCTTAATGAGTTCCTTGAAATCGTTCCAGGGTGTGGCGTTAGCAGCTGCCAACCCTAAGATCTGAACTTGGGCGTTCCACCAAGTTAGTGCTATTCCTTCTAGCGTGCCAGTGGCGTATTTCACCCTGCGAGCTTCAGGGCATTCACACATCTCAAACACAGACTCGAGCTTTTCAAACCAGTGGAGGAGTCCCACTGCCCCCTCTGTGCCGCTGAAAGTACTTGGACGACAGTCCATGAAGTTCTTGAAAGTGCAGACAGGTTGCTGCGCGTGTTGACCTATCGTGTATGAATAGGGAAAAATTTAAATACAAGGGCTAGTTTAGGAGTGTAGGATCTAAAGATCCTAGTGTAAGTTATGACTACAGGATATACTACCTGCTTGAGCAGCTGCAAGTGCCGCAGCAACTTGAGCTTGAACGAGAGCCTCTAGCTGGGCTTGAGTCATGTTAATTCGTCCAGACATGATCTTCATTATAAAAGTAGCATAAGTGAGAATGGTTCGCGAGTAGGGCGATGACAGAAAAACGTAAGCACGTAGGTATTCTCATGTAATAGTATCATGTGTATCTAAACGTAATGCGAGCAAAGTTCTATATAGTTCTAGCATGCAGGTAATAAACATAAACCTTATTACCTAAGATGTCGAGTCTTGCACGTGGAGCGAAGCGTCGTTGTGGATCGTTGAGAGCACTGTTCTGGTTATAGTCTGGTTCTAATAAAACGTTTCCCATATTAAAACCGAGTTCTCTATAACCAATGGCTCTGATACCAATCTGTCACACCCCCAAAATCCCACACGCGGAGTATCACCGCTTGGAGGCGTGACATGACCAGGATCAAGCCACCAATCATATTGAACATGTAAATAAATAGTAATAATTATCCAACAATACGAAAGGTGTTTATCAGACCAACATAATATAGTGTAGCGGAAGCATTAATGTAAAACCCAACATAAGTATTAATGTTTGAAACGTTATAAGTGTTTAATAAGTAATCACGATCCATCTGCCCACAACGACCTGCTCCTCCTTGTGCAAGCTCCATTAGTACCTAAGGTCCTGCAAGGCATGCAGCAGAGAGTCAACAACTAGTTGAGCGAATTCACAGAAAGTAAGTTCAGTAATAGTGATGGTATAGTAAGCATTGCGTTCGTTCATTTAATCAGGTATCGTATTAGTTCGTATCGCAGCCCTCTAGGCATGTATGCGAAGATTAGGGAAAATTCTCAAGTATTCTAGACTATGTATATTTGTATCACTGGCCACCCTGGCATGTGTGCGAAGTTTAGTATGTATAGTTCGCAGCCTTCCTAAGGCATGTGTGCGAGGATCAGTCATAATATCGCAGCCAACCCTTGACGTGTGTGCGAAGATCAGTTCAAGTAGGTATACCAGTCTAGCCGTATCTTATCATTTACCATCCTCACCCTGAGGTCCATATCGTTAGGTTCCATTAACTATCTACGCACGAAATAATCATCCAATCCCATTCCCACCCTGGGAACCCCATGCCTTGGCTGTGTGAACTCACCTTGGGTTGCTCGGCAGATACACAAGGGAAAGAGTTCTTGAACTAGGTTTGGTCAACCACGTCCTAACAGGGTTACCATACGGGTCAGGTTCTGACTTAAATAATACACATTTGTTTCATGCAAGTTAACACGTTACTAACACGTATTGATCATGGCAAACCACGTAGCAATCAAAACATAACATTCTCAACCTGTGCGTGTCGGATGGTTGGGCCATTGAGCTTGTGCGAGCCCAACCATCTAGTGCGATCTAAAAGTCTAAGCCCAAACTACACCCGGCCCAATATATAAGAAGTCCAACATAAAGGTCTCGGCCCAAATAAATAAACAGGGACACTCTTGTGCGATCAGAGCTGGCCCAATAGAAACCGGCCCAAATTCACTAACATGGCTTGTGCAGTCCAACTCGGGTTGTGCGACTGACTTTGGGCTTGTTCGGCCCAAACAGCATAACGGCTCAAGTTGTGCGATCAGTGTGGGCTTGTACATTTGTGTCTTGGGCTTCTAAGGCCCAACAGCTAAACGACATTACCCCTTGTGCGACTGGGCATGCCTTGTGCGACTGGAGACCCCTTGTACGATCAGGGCCTCTTGTGCGACCGGATCAGCTTGTGCGTTCGGATCAGATCTTGCATGATCTGATCTTGTGCGATTCCGGTCTTGTGCGATCCGTAACAAACTTCCGGATGTCATGCAATCGGTTACAAGCTTTTAACAGTTTCCATATTTACAATCAATTAACAACTAATCAGTTTCCAATCATGCCCCTAATCGATCAAACTAGCATATCTAGCATTTCAATTCACATGAACCCTAATTACACATCAAGTCTAATCATCAAGCATAGCAAGCAAACATAACAACTCGATGCTTATCCAAGTTCGATACATCACAGCCGAAACATCATTGATCAAACATAACATCCAGATTATCATGCAAATCTAATTCGCAAACAAGACATGATAGCCGAACAATAACTATAATCACATATCCGATTGGCTAGAACATTAAAACATGATCAATATTAAAACACTATCGATTATCATCATACTAAATCATGCTATCAAGAACCTTATGTTATCATTCGAGATTATCATATCACACACAACATAATATCATCAAACAATAGTTAATCATACTAACCGAATAGAGAAGGAACGAGAGTTGATCCGAACAACAGAATGGTCCGAACCCTATGAACTTCGATGAGGATGATGTTTGGCTGCCTTCGGTTCGTGAGAGAGAGAGAGAGAGAGAGGAGAGCTAGGGTTTTGTGTGTGATAGTGTTTTGCAAATATGAGAGGATTACAAACACACCAAGTGTTATGCGTGTAAGATGGGTGGGCCGAACCCAATCATGGGCTGCCCTTTTGGTCCGTGTGCAAACAATATGGCCCAATGGCCATGTGCGATCGAGTGATGGTTGTGCGGTTTGTGTGGTTTGGGCTCGATTAACATACATACATACACATATTACACAATGCACATAATAAACACATCCTTAAATAATATATTTCACATAAGCACGAAGCGTTACAAGATAGGACTAAAGTACGAGTGTTAACATACATACGTACAAGCTCTTACATTCCACTTACATCATTCCAAATGATTTGCTAATGTATCCTAATTACAACTTCCATATAAATAGGTCACGTACATACAAACCTACGTGCATACTCACTTCTATTCATGATTATTATAAGTCCCGGCTATTGGTATGAAATTAATCCTATACATATATACCCACATACTTAATTCATTCCTCCACATACTCGCTTACACATTCCATTATTACTCGCAATTCATAAACGCTTTTTAAATAACTTTCGGGTACATTGCGGAAATCTTAAAATGAGTTATATATTCATCCTTAACTCACCAAGCCATTTAATAGGGTTAAGGTACATTATAGAAGTTTAACGGGACTTGAAATGGGTTCTCGGGGTCCAAATTCAAAGAAAATGAATATACACAAACTTTACATCTGAACCTGACCTCCACGTAAGCTACGGTGACTACCGTAGCTTACGGTGGCACACAAAAGCCTACGGTGCCTTTATACTGCCTTACGGTGGAGAAATGACCATCAGTACCTACCGTTGCTTACGGTGGCTACCGTAAGCTACGGTAGAGCCTAGTTCAGCCAACCTTTTTTCTCTATTTTTACATTCGTATACAACCGTTAGACACCCGAACTTCTTTCTTCTCCGTTTTTCACGCTTCCAATATGTAAAATAATCATATACAAACTCCTAAATCTTTCTAACGTATAACCACATGATCAAACTAACTACCACATTACGCCATGTTTCTTTCTTTATTATTGACCCGTTCCCTTCTATCTTGTAATTCCAAGCACAAATAACTTCTTACGACTTACCTCATTAATATATACCTTAGTACTTGCTCCTTCTCATAATTTCTCACATGATTTCCTACGTTTAACATATCAAAACTTTATTTATAAGATAAGAAGTGATTCTGGAAATCACTTACCTTGAGCACTCCAATAAGTGTATTTGTCACCTTGCCTTATCTTGACCTGTTATCCTCCTATGCTTGAGCTCTCCTTGACACGTTCCTATTATCTCATTCCATTACATCCATTCAATAGTTAGTATACATAATCATACGCATCACTAATCACACTTCTATTCACGTGTCAATCGCTTAACGAGTTCAACATGTATCATAATACTACAATGCTAATCAATCTAACAATTTATCATTCCATCATCACAAAAGTCATACATGAGCTTCTAGCATGCATAATTATGTATTTACATCATGTTCATTATTCTTTCAAAATTCCATACTTAGAATGACAACATTTTCTAAGTTAGGCAACTTGCTTCATGCGTTAAACATTTCATACCATTTCTTAACACCTTGGTTTTTACACATCCATTCTACTATTTTCTATCAACCCGTTTCGACCCGTTGGTGCAATTATATGCATAAACTAGTTGGTAAGTGTTTTAGACACTTAAAACAATCACATAACTTATTAATAATTTATTAAAATCAGTAGTTCATGATTCATACAAGTGTGCATAACAATACAACTATGTTTACTGAATATTTATACTAAAAATGTGCAGCAACTTTCTGCGCAGCAGCTGTTCACGACACATTTTAACCCATTTATCATCCGATTCAGTTCTTCATGTTCAAATATGAAATGATCTACACTCAGAGACCTTTCTAAGCATATAAAGATCGTAACAATCGGACGTTCCTACGATTTTATATGATTTTTACAAAATCAGCACAGAAGCTGAAATGCTTCCAAACAGCTTGCTGTCAAAACAGTATTGCCGACTTTGGGCACTGTTTTGGCCTGTTTAACATCCGAATTCAACAAACATGTTCAAACACAAAACGTAGTATGTTTAAATAGCTTTCTGAGCATATAAGGCTCGACCTCACAGGTCCTTCCTGTGATTTTATATGATTTTTGCAAAACTGTTGCGCAACAAATTTTAATTCTAATCAGCTTTGTTACTCAATACACGTAGCATGTCATTTTGTACACAACATCATAACTAAGCACTTTTCATACTTGTAATACATGATCACCTTCATTACTATTTAATTAACATTCCATACAAGTGATAACACATACTAACCTATACTAGACATTTCATCAAACACTTGGTGTGCGAACTAGTTTCCAAGCATAGTGTACAAGTAACTTGTGCACAATCATACCAAATTCTTATCAAGATCATCACACTCATCATTTTCATCTAATCTCCTTTCAAAATCAGATTTATATAACATCAACATTCAACAATTAACTTCACATATCAAACTACAACTAGTATAACACATAATTCATCAACATTTCCATGACATTATTACCTACATGTGGGTTTACATAACAACATCAAATTAATCCGAATTTCATGCATAATTCAAGTCTCATATGATGATTATAGCCTCTTACCATCCTAATTTCATACATACACATGGATTAATCAAGACCCACTTTCTTTCTCATCAAAATTTCATGAATCCATGACTTACCTTACCTCAAGGACACTTAGACAAGTGTAGATGATGTCTCATGCACTCGATTTCCAGCTCAAATCACCCCAATTTATGCAGAATTCTTGTGTTGATGATGGATTTAGGTGAGAACCCTAAATCCCCTTTCAACCCCACGACACATACCTACTTACTTATGAAAATTCTGCATTTTTTTTCCTTGTTTAATCAAACTTTCTTTCATTTTTAACATAACTAACCCATTTATTTCTCATAACATGACTATTTTCATCCATCCTCTAACTTAGTTAACTTGGTTATTTACAATATCTTACTTACCCACATATACTTACTAGTATCTTATTTACTTTCATATGGTAAAATTATATTTACCATTTTCTTTTCTAATTGCGTCAACATAATATAAAAATTTTATATTATGACTTACAAATTTTTTGGGGTGTTACAAGTCTACCCCTCTTAAAGAGGGTTTCGTCCCCGAAACCTGCTTCATCATTTATTCATTAGTAATGTCCTAGTTTTAAGTACAACATTTCTTTAAATCAAACATATAGTCCACCCAACCTGTTCATATAGGGTTAAGGTTTTGACTATTATGATAGCCCATTATGTGTTGTCTTAATCGACCCGTCCATAACGGGTCAATACATACCATTTCATCATCATCATCATAATTTCATCCATTGCGACCCGTTACAATGAGTCACTTATTTATACAATTCTCTTATTATGCTTTCTACATCACCTTGACCCGTTCGTAACCAGTCAACTACACATACTTCACATTTCCGTACTTTATCACTTCTTCTTAAATTTTCAACTCATCACATTATCGTACTTATCTAAAGTGTGCAAACTTGCATTAATCTAAAGAGTCCAACACCATGATTTACATTACAGGAAAATGGTGTTCATATTATCCTACTAATACATTTCACTGCTAACACTAGTTCAAATGGTTTCATTTATACCTAGAGTTTTATTGCATCCTTCTTACTCATACACGCACATTTCATTCAAATTCATTCAAACATGACGTTTGTTACATCACCTTG
The DNA here is from genome assembly GCF_002127325.2 of Helianthus annuus. Taxonomy (NCBI): domain Eukaryota; kingdom Viridiplantae; phylum Streptophyta; class Magnoliopsida; order Asterales; family Asteraceae; genus Helianthus; species Helianthus annuus. Next base: position 114,281,528 of record NC_035435.2, read on the forward strand.
TTTACATATTAATCCTTTCTAGATTCTTTTTAAAACATTAGTGTGCCTGACCCGTTCAAAACGAGTCAATACGTGACCATTTCTTAACGTATCTTTTTCATTGATTGACCCGTTCACGACGGGTCAATACATAACCATTCTTTCGCAATTCTTTAACTTATTTGGCGTACTACATTACACCTTTCCTCTCTTCCCTAGTACTCCTACGGCTTATAATTAATTATTTGTCAAGTTCTGCAGTTTGACTTTTCAAGGTCAAACTACCACTTCTTTCTTATTATATATACATGTATTGAAGTACACGTTTGTACTTCTCTTCAATTCGAGCATGCATACAATTTTATCGCTTCATTATTTGTAGGGTTTCTTGCAAACACTTGCCCTTCTCGTTCATACTTAAATATTTTATCCGGGTTGTAACCCGCCATTCATTGTGACTCTCCTGAGTCGATTACTAACATACCTCCCACGTAACTTATCCAAGGTTTGTTTCCTACAACTAAAGCTGCTTGCCATAACAACCGTTTTCATCGGTCATACTTACTTACTCAAGGAACCAAACTCTTTCTTTCTATTATTATTTTATTTATTTTATTTATTACTACTTACTTTGATACAAACGATTATACCTCGTTTTGACTTTCCAAATTGTAACTACTTTCTTACCTGTATTTTATCGTTTAGCTATAGTCTATCCTAAACGTGTTCACATACGCACTACAATTACATTACTTTAGTCGAGAAACATATCTAACCGGTCAAGGTTACCGTCACTGCTTATTTACAAGGCTTATACCTACCTTACTTGGGAAAGGAAACACATTTCCTCCTCCACCCTTGCGTGATCCTTACATATTTATAGGTCCGGTTCTTTACTTCCACGAGTTTAGTTCATACTTAAGGATTTTAAAGCTATTTAGCCATACATGCTTGATCCGTATTCACCTACGGATTCAATCCTTCCATTATTACTCGTTTGAGTTTTGTTCCTACCTTTCATTCTTACTTGTTTAATCTATCTTTATTTACGTATTCAAATCTTCCACTCTTTACTCTTCATTCGTTCTAGTTTGATCAGTGTTTACTTACGGATTCACACCTTTCATTCCCTTCATTTTTGAATCCATTTCTCGGATCCAATCATTTTTCATCCGTACCTTTCTTTCTTTCATCGCATCACTTTCCATATCATTTCTTATGATACGTTTTCGTATCATCTTCTACCTTCAACTTCGAGTGTTGTGTCCCAACACTACATTCCACATTCTATTTCATGTGTCGCATCTCAACGCGACACTCTACATTCTGTTTCTAGTGGTGTTTCTACCCTTCTTTCTTAAGTTTGGTTTGCATTCATTCATAAGCTTAAACTTTTCATTCTCATATTTCTTTCTTACATTTGATCTGATCCTTTAAGAATCGTTGGACCCCTTTCCATCCCCACACGACCCCTACTTACTAGTTTGATCGGACATATGTGTGATGATTCTCATGTTTTCTCGAGCTTCGTAAGCTTCTTACGCACTGGCCAGGTACGCAATCCACATACTAGTCTCGAGTCACCATGGGAATCGTCACCTTATATCCGGGGAAACCGTTTTCAGCTCGTGCCCCATTCATTTAAGTCCTTCTTGGGTTTCATTCTCATCCTTAAAGGAAAACTAAATACCGGTACTTACAAATTTTTCTTAAAAGTTGTGTACCTGAGGTCCATTGCTTGCCTTAGCACTTGCCTTATCTCCATGCTAGTCTGCGACTGCGTAACATCCTCATTGTCCATGCAGGCTTACCTTACAACATTTATCATGGTTAGTAACATCTCACATACTTACTTGTATTAAATTTTACCTTCCAGTCTTGATCGAGTCTCGAATTGTACGGGTTACTAGTCACATGAGCACACGGGTTTGAGTTCAAGTACTTACTTCCTTGTACTTGATTTCGCTCAAACCTAGGCTCTGATACCAACTTGAAACACCCATATCACGATTTAACCATATAGACAGAGCGGAAAGTAGAGACTTAAAATTTCTTTCATAATTACTCATATGACTTACTTGAAGGTTCGTTTAAAAATAACAAACACTTTCTTCAAAAGATTTACAACGTTCATTCTTAATTATCGCATCAAATGTAATATAAAATCACCAGTTATGTGACTACCCTTCCCGTACAATCCTCGCTCTTTGACTCAATCTTCAATCCTCATTTACTTCATAATGATGTTGAGTCCGTGCGACCTGCAATCACCACATACACACGCATCGTTAAAATTTGGTGACGTCGTTCATAAACTAAACATACGTAAATAAATAACCACTCCGTATTCCTTCATCTCATGCTAATCTTTTCAAATCCTCATTCAGTGTACGATCTTGCATTCCAATTCCTTAAACCTTCATAAGGACATTAAGGTAGCGTTCGTTTCATGGAATGGAATGGAATGGAATTAGGAAGTTTTTCTTTGTAAAATTGATCTTGGTTGGGAGAGGGAAGAATTTGAAATCCCATGAATTTCTTTAATCAATGAAATTTGTGACTATTTCAACATTCCTTAGAAATCCTTCATTCTAATGAAGGAATGGAATGGAATGTTGAAATAGTCACAAATTTCATTGATTAAAGAAATTCATGGGATTTCAAATTCCTCCCTCCCCCAACCAAGATCAATTTTACAAAGAAAAACTTCCTAATTCCATTCCATTCCACTCCATGAAACGAACGCTACCTAATAGTATACCTGCATTCTCATTTCATACTCAAGACACCAGTTTAGAAACTTTAAACTCAAAAGTATTGAAGCTATGTAAACATATAAAAAAAGTCCCATTCATTCGTGTACAATAAATTCTACTTCGTGCATAGGTACATACATACAGATATTCATGGACACATACTTCCACACATGATTACGAACACACATACAAACGTACAAGCTCTTACATTCCACTTACATCATTCCAAATGATTGCTAATGTATCCTAATTACAACTTCCATATAAATAGGTCACGTACATACAAACCTACGTGCATACTCACTTCTATTCATGATTATTATAAGTCCCGGCTATTGGTATGAAATTAATCCTATACATATATACCCACATACTTAATTCATTCCTCCACATACTCGCTTACACATTCCATTATTACTCGCAATTCATAAACGCTTTTTAAATAACTTTCGGGTACATTGCGGAAATCTTAAAATGAGTTATATATTCATCCTTAACTCACCAAGCCATTTAATAGGGTTAAGGTACATTATAGAAGTTTAACGGGACTTGAAATGGGTTCTCGGGGTCCAAATTCAAAGAAAATGAATATACACAAACTTTACATCTGAACCTGACCTCCACGTAAGCTACGGTGACTACCGTAGCTTACGGTGGCACACAAAAGCCTACGGTGCCTTTATACTGCCTTACGGTGGAGAAATGACCATCAGTACCTACCGTTGCTTACGGTGGCTACCGTAAGCTACGGTAGAGCCTAGTTCAGCCAACTTTTTTTCTCTATTTTTACATTCGTATACAACCGTTAGACACCCGAACTTCTTTCTTCTCCGTTTTTCACGCTTCCAATATGTAAAATAATCATATACAAACTCCTAAATCTTTCTAACGTATAACCACATGATCAAACTAACTACCACATTACGCCATGTTTCTTTCTTTATTATTGACCCGTTCCCTTCTATCTTGTAATTCCAAGCACAAATAACTTCTTACGACTTACCTCATTAATATATACCTTAGTACTTGCTCCTTCTCATAATTTCTCACATGATTTCCTACGTTTAACATATCAAAACTTTATTTATAAGATAAGAAGTGATTCTGGAAATCACTTACCTTGAGCACTCCAATAAGTGTATTTGTCACCTTGCCTTATCTTGACCTGTTATCCTCCTATGCTTGAGCTCTCCTTGACACGTTCCTATTATCTCATTCCATTACATCCATTCAATAGTTAGTATACATAATCATACGCATCACTAATCACACTTCTATTCACGTGTCAATCGCTTAACGAGTTCAACATGTATCATAATACTACAATGCTAATCAATCTAACAATTTATCATTCCATCATCACAAAAGTCATACATGAGCTTCTAGCATGCATAATTATGTATTTACATCATGTTCATTATTCTTTCAAAATTCCATACTTAGAATGACAACATTTTCTAAGTTAGGCAACTTGCTTCATGCGTTAAACATTTCATACCATTTCTTAACACCTTGGTTTTTACACATCCATTCTACTATTTTCTATCAACCCGTTTCGACCCGTTGGTGCAATTATATGCATAAACTAGTTGGTAAGTGTTTTAGACACTTAAAACAATCACATAACTTATTAATAATTTATTAAAATCAGTAGTTCATGATTCATACAAGTGTGCATAACAATACAACTATGTTTACTGAATATTTATACTAAAAATGTGCAGCAACTTTCTGCGCAGCAGCTGTTCACGACACATTTTAACCCATTTATCATCCGATTCAGTTCTTCATGTTCAAATATGAAATGATCTACACTCAGAGACCTTTCTAAGCATCTAAAGATCGTAACAATCGGACGTTCCTACGATTTTATATGATTTTTACAAAATCAGCACAGAAGCTGAAATGCTTCCAAACAGCTTGCTGTCAAAACAGTATTGCCAACTTTGGGCACTGTTTTGGCCTGTTTAACATCCGAATTCAACAAACATGTTCAAACACAAAACGTAGTATGTTTAAATAGCTTTCTGAGCATATAAGGCTCGACCTCACAGGTCCTTCCTGTGATTTTATATGATTTTTGCAAAACTGTTACGCAACAAATTTTAATTCTAATCAGCTTTGTTACTCAATACACGTAGCATGTCATTTTGTACACAACATCATAACTAAGCACTTTTCATACTTGTAATACATGATCACCTTCATTACTATTTAATTAACATTCCATACAAGTGATAACACATACTAACCTATACTAGACATTTCATCAAACACTTGGTGTGCGAACTAGTTTCCAAGCATAGTGTACAAGTAACTTGTGCACAATCATACCAAATTCTTATCAAGATCATCACACTCATCATTTTCATCTAATCTCCTTTCAAAATCAGATTTATATAACATCAACATTCAACAATTAACTTCACATATCAAACTACAACTAGTATAACACATAATTCATCAACATTTCCATGACATTATTACCTACATGTGGGTTTACATAACAACATCAAATTAATCCGAATTTCATGCATAATTCAAGTCTCATATGATGATTATAGCCTCTTACCATCCTAATTTCATACATACACATGGATTAATCAAGACCCACTTTCTTTCTCATCAAAATTTCATGAATCCATGACTTACCTTACCTCAAGGACACTTAGACAAGTGTAGATGATGTCTCATGCACTCGATTTCCAGCTCAAATCACCCCAATTTATGCAGAATTCTTGTGTTGATGATGGATTTAGGTGAGAACCCTAAATCCCCTTTCAACCCCACGACACATACCTACTTACTTATGAAAATTCTGCATTTTTTTTCCTTGTTTAATCAAACTTTCTTTCATTTTTAACATAACTAACCCATTTATTTCTCATAACATGACTATTTTCATCCATCCTCTAACTTAGTTAACTTGGTTATTTACAATATCTTACTTACCCACATATACTTACTAGTATCTTATTTACTTTCATATGGTAAAATTATATTTACCATTTTCTTTTCTAATTGCGTCAACATAATATAAAAATTTTATATTATGACTTACAAATTTTTTGGGGTGTTACAGTCATATCTGACTACCCTGAAGTTTTCCCTGAAGAACTACCTGGTTTGCCACCAGATAGACAAGTGGAGTTCAGAATCGACATCATTCCAGGAGCTGCTCCTATTGCAAGAGCACCGTATAGATTGGCGCCAACAGAAATGAAGGAATTGAGGACGCAACTAGATGATGTGCTAGCCAAAGGTTTTATTAGACCCAGTTCGTCTCCATGGGGAGTGCCAATCTTGTTCGTCAAGAAGAAAGATGGTTCGATGCGTTTGTGCATCGATTACCGCGAGCTTAATAAGGTCACTATAAAGAATAGGTATCCTCTGCCCAGGATCGACGATCTGTTCGATCAGCTTCAAGGAGCGAGCTATTTTTCCAAGATTGATCTAAGGTTAGGCTACCATCAATTGAAGGTCAAGGATGAAGATGTACACAAAACTGCGTTTAGGACTCGATATGGTCATTATGAGTTCCTAGTGATGCCTTTTGGGCTCACTAACGCACCTGCCGCATTCATGGATCTCATGAATCGCGTCTGCAAGCCTTATCTAGATAAATTTGTCATCATCTTTATCGACGACATTCTTACTCGAAGAGTCAAGCTGACCATGAGAAACATCTTCGATGTATTCTGAAGTTACTACATCAAGAAAAGCTCTATGCCAAATTTTCTAAATGTGAGTTTTGGCTTCGAGAAGTCCAATTTCTTTTACACGTCGTGAGTAAGCGTGGTATCCAAGTGGATCCCGCTAAGGTTGAAGCTGTCATAAATTGGCACGAGCCAAAGACGCCTACGGAGATTCGCAGTTTCCTAGGATTGGCAGGATACTACAGACGCTTTATCGAGAATTTCTCAAGAATTGTAGCACCCCTGACTTTGCTGACTCGCAAGAATAGCAAGTTCAATTGGGGGCCTAAGCAGCAAGAGTCATTCGATATTTTGAAGCAGAAATTGAGCAATGCTCCTGTGTTGACATTGCCTGATGGGATTGAAGAGTTTGTAGTTTACTGTGATGCATCACATACCGGGATGGGTTGTGTGTTAATGCAGAAAGGCAAGGTCATTGCCTATGCTTCACGACAGCTAAAGGTGCACGAAAAGAATTACACCACCCATGATTTGGAGTTGGGTGCCGTTGTATTTGCGCTAAAACTATGGAGGCACTACTTGTATGGAACCAAGTGTGTGATCTATTCTGACCACAAGAGCCTTCAGCATCTGTTCAACCAGAAGGATTTGAATATGAGGCAGCAACGTTGGATGGAAACTCTGAATGATTACGATTGTGAAATAAGATACCATCCAGGCAAGGCCAATGTAGTCGCAGATGCCTTGAGCAGAAAAGAAAGAGTGAAGCCAATAAGAATCAATGCCAAGAGCATTGAAATCAAGAATAGTCTGAATGAAAGATTGTTAGCTGCACAGAAGGAGGCTGTGTTGGAAGCTAACTATCCTAATGAAAAGCTGGGAGTAACTGAAGAGTAGTTATCCTACGGCAAAGATGGAATCCTGAGATTAAATGGAAGAATATGGGTTCCTGTTTATGGAGGACTTCGAGACGTCATCCTTCAGGAAGCCCACAGTTCCAGATATTCCGTTCATCCTGGAGCGGATAAGATGTACCAAGATGTGAAAGCAAACTATTGGTGGATAGGCTTGAAGAAGTCTATAGCCACCCATGTAGCCAAATGTCTGACGTGTGCTCGAGTCAAGGCTGAGCATCAGAAGCCGTCAGGTTTGCTACAACAGCCTGAAGTTCCCACTTAGAAATGGGAAATGGTGACGATGGATTTAATCACCAAGTTGCCTAAGACACAGAAGGGAAATGACACTATTTGGGTGATAGCTGATAGACTGATTAAGTCAGCACATTTCCTACCCATTAAGGAAACTTACAGTTCGGACATGTTGGCCCAACTGTATGTTGATAAAATCGTATCTCTGCATGGAGTACCAGTGTCGATTATCTCTGATAGGGATACTAGATACACTTCGCATTTTGGAAGAGTTTCCAACAGTCTCTGGGAACGCAATTGAATTTTAGTACGGCATACCATCCTCAGACGGATAGGCAGAGTGAGCGTACCATCCAGACTTTGGAAGACATGCTTCGGGCATGTGTGATTGACTTAGGAGGTAGCTGGGATAGGCACCTACCTTTGGTCGAGTTCTCCTACAACAATAGCTATCATACCAGCATTCAGGTTGCGCCTTTTGAGGCACTATATGGTACAAAATGCAGAACACCCATTTGTTGGGCAGAAGTAGGAGACACTCAATTGTCAGGTCCCGATCTAGTCTTTGAAACGACGGACAAGATTGTCCAAATTCATGACCGCCTGAAAGCTGCCCAGGATAGGCAGAAAAGCTATGCTGATAAAAGGCGAAAACCCCTCAAGTTCGAGGTTGGTGATAAAGTTTTGCTCAAAGTATCACCCTGGAAGGGGGTGATGCGATTTGGTAAGAAAGGTAAGTTAAGCCCGAGGTATATAGGACCATTTGAGATCATCGAATGTGTTGGGTCAGTGGCTTATAAGTTAAACTTACCCTTAGAGCTCAGTGGTATTCACAATGTGTTCCACATCTGCAATCTGAAGAAATGGCTAGCTGATGAATCACTAGTCATACCACACACAGATGTGCATATAGACGAAGAGCTTGAAATTTGTGGAAAAACCTGTGTCGATTGAAGATCGACAGGTAAAGAAGCTTCGAAGGAAGTATGTGCCAATTGTCATGGTCAAATGGGATGGCCGTAGAGGTCCCGATTATACATGGGAGTTAGAGTCCACAATGAAAAAGAAATACCCTCAATTATTTCAGTAAATCTCGAGGTCGAGATTTCTTTTAAGGGGGTGAGGATGTAACACCTCGTAAAAATCGTACCCAATAAAATAAAGACACGTGTCATGAGACAAAACGTGTCAGGAACCCGAATCAAATAAAAAGAGGTATGGTAGGATTTTAAAGAGGGCGTCATGTAATTAATAATACCTCTGAACGACCCAAGGGCGACATGTTATTAAAACACCTCTGAGCGACCCAAATTTATAAATCCCAAGATCCTTAAATCATTTGATAAACATCATATGTATTAACCGGTTGTTTTGTAAAGAAAAAAAATTCCATCCTTTATATGGAAATTGGGTTATTAGGAATGTTACTACGAAAATTTTGATTTAAATCCTTGTATAAAGGGAATTGAAAGTAGTTAACTAATATGTTCAACCATTATGAGAATCCAAGATGAGTTCTTGGTATTTCCGTCAATTTAAGCTTTTACAAGATGCCAAAGTTGTAAGAGCATGCTAGACATGCAAAGGCTGAGCAAAATGGTCCCTACATTGCAGAATGTCATGAAAATTCGGACTTGTAAGGATTGCATGGTCAATGCTGGGAAGTTCACAAGATTTTTGGTCCTGGTCAGCGGTAACGGACCGTATGGCCCTAGGCTTACGGTCCGTAAGGTGCATACCTGGGCGATTTCAGCAAGGGTCGGTTACGGACCGTAACTGTTTCAGCATACGGTCCGCAAGAGGAGCATACGGACCGCAAGAGCTTAGGCTTACGGTCCGTAAGGTTGTCGCTGGCAGCAGGTTTTGGACAGCTGCCTGTTCAGCCTGTTACACAAATGGATGGTTTTCAAAACCAGGGACTTGCTAGGCAGTATTTAGCCACATAGGGGCACCTGGAACCATATCACATCAATTGTAGAGTTGCATGTCATGATCTTGGACTATATAGTTCACTATAAAAGGACTTGAGTTGTGATCATTTGGACTTGCTCACTTACATCTTTGTTCAAGCACCTTGGAGCTTCTCTGGACAGCAACTAAGATTCCCTTAAGTCTCTAATCCTATTTAGGACCATTGTAAGTGATCCCAATCATCCTTAATCCATTTTAGCTTAGTTAATTAGCTAAAAGTCAAACCATTGTAATTAAGGTTTGACTTCGAGATTAGTCCATAATTACTCAGTCAAATCTTGAATTAAAAAATACCTATAAGTAGGTAATTATGTGGGTAACAAACCCTTAAAAGGGTATTATCAGATTCCCACTCTAACCATGTTAATTGTCGAGTCAAAGTATACTTTAAAAAGTCAACAGAATGCTTAAATCCAAATTAACTCGTAATTAGCAATGTAGGATACATGCAACCTGTTTGATCATTAATATAACTTGGTAACTAATGTAAGAACATGTCCCAACATGTTCAACTCGACAATTTTCTGTTTAGACCCGGTTTGGAACCGAAAGTCGCATAGTTTGACTTTCGCTTTGACTTTCAGTTCTGACCCGTTTTAGTCAAGTTTAGGATTGCCTTAGAGCTTCTTTTGGACCTAGTAACATGTTGGTATAACCCTCTGTGATTATACGGCTTGGTTCACTAGTTGTCTAATTATTATGCAAGTATTCCGTTAAATGCCATATGTTAACCATTATGCCCAAATATCCATAAAATGTGATTTTTTGAAAGTATGAAAGGGTAAACATCTTAGTTACTGAATTATAAACTTGTACCCAAAATTTGACATCAGTTTGAGGTCTAGATTAAGAGTTATGCTCATTAGCGTAATTAGAAGCTTTCTTAGTAATTAATTAGCATAATTAGCATATAGCCTATCTAAACCCGATTTTTATATCAAAGCTTTATACCCACTGATATATAATTATATTTTGGGAATTTTAAAGATTTTTATTTATTTTTAGGCTGAGCATAACTTAGTGTTCTAAGCTTAATTCGGCTAATGCCGATTTTGCCCTTTTGGGCTGTAAAATGAGTTTTATAAATCCTTTTGACCTCAAACCTTTTTCTACTGATTTATTATGATAAATATATTATTTTGAGCCTTCTGGAATTATAAAAGTATCAACTTTTCTTTGAAAACCCGGAAATGGCTCCAAATCGCCTTTTTAGGCATTTTATGACATAGTATGTATCAAAACTAGTTTATATATACATATATATATATATATATATATATATATATATATATATATATATATATGAGTTGATACCTACTGAAATATTTAGTAAAATTTTATATTACAACAGTAAACTAAGGTTTCAAACTCAGATTTCCAGTTTTGACCTTTTAGGCTTATGTGAAATTACCAAAATGCCCTTTCAATGCATAGGATGGTTATAATTAATAAAATTCACATACATATGATATCCTACTGTTATAGCATAGTAAACTAAGCATATTTACTGATTTATTCAGATATATAACTCAGATTGCTAGTTTAACTCTTTTATACCCTTTTAAATGACCAAAATGCCCTTATGAGGCGTAATTTGAGTTTAAAATCATTTAGGGCATAATAGGACATATCTTACTGATATTACAACATATTTGGTGCATATAATCTCAGGAAACTTGTATATGATTTATATGGTTACCCGTTATGCATTTTCGCGTTCGGATCGGCTTATGTAACTAGTTTACGCATATTAGCCGAAACGGGTCAAACCATATAATCTTTGTCTCAAAATCCAGAATGTGTTTAGTTTACCCATATTATACATGTCTTCAAACTTGTTGGGTCTAAATCACATTCCTTCCCGGTTTTCGCCTTCCGTGCGATTAAACCATATTTATTCCTTAAAACTAATCGGTCTAAGCTTAGGCTATATTAAAGACCCGTTAGGATTCTAATAGATTATTATAAACCTTCGTTCCAGAATAGGAGACCAGTAAAAGATACTTGCATTTGCTTAATGTGGTTTATACTTGCTCAGGTAAATACTTTTAACTTATTTTCCCTTATACGGGCTTGGGGTACGGTATATAAAATACCGCTTGTTCGGGCAATTGACCCTAACACATTAGTAGCTGGGTATTATCAATGTGACCCGTTTAAAAATTGGTTTTGTTTGTTTTACGCCTTTGGGAGTTTAATGACCATGTCCCGGATATCCTTGGCATCATTCACGAAATGGCCACGACCTTGACACGCGGGTGTAGGCATACACCCGACAATGTGTCCATATTATTAAGGTATAATCGTTGGTTTCCCGCCACGGATTTATACTATGTGGTGTGTCTATTAACCTTAAACCCGGCACGAACCGTGCGACTGAACGCATAACAAATATGTAATTCTTTTACAAGTTTAGATTTAATTAATTATCCCAAGTTATAAAGAGTTTTGTGCCATGTGCATTCAAATCAATTTATTTTTAAACATTTTCAAAATGAGTCAGTTAAATTGTATTTACCAGTGTAAACTGATGTATTTTCCCAAAAAAGATTAAGTGCAGGTTCTACACGTAATAGGCTGGCCACTCCTTAGGATCGTTAGAGTCTCGCAAGCTTGGATGCCATTATCTGTTGAACAGTTTCTCCTTTTTATTTTGATCCGCCTGTGGATCTATTTCAGCTACATTGTGATACTTGGATATTACATTTTTGTTTGGTTGAAATAAATCTATTTTATTGCTTCCACTGTGCATTATAATTTGTGTTGTTTGACTATCATGATATCAACTACGTCACGATACTCCCCCACCGGTGACACGTGGAAATTAGGGGTGTGACATGCTTACATACTTCCATAGATATGAGCACCACGTACTGTAGTAAAACAAACCGTAAGACAGGCAACAGGTCCCACGTATTGTATTTTTGTGTTTTCCCACCCCTTTCTAGTACGACGAATGTCTCCAGTAGATATGAGCACCAATCTAGATGTGGTATATCTTCAACAACGCTTACCCCAAGCAAACATCTATCATTTGCAGTTGTAGCTTTTGTAATCTCCGTAAAAAATGTCATCCAGTATGCTAGGAAATTTATTTTAAACAAGTTGCCTCCCTCTCTTTGATTGTTCATTGCTGCTGTAACCAAGCTATGAGTAATTCTCTTGTTGTCTGCCCATTGACCGATGAAGTGATCCATAATACTATCTCCACTTTTGGGTTCCTTACTCTTTTCAATTTTTTCAAGTTTTTTAACTTTTCTTTTATCGATAACTGTAACAACTAGCTTAGATCCTTTTGGTATTCCAAATACCTCATACACTGAACCCGATGTAATTTTGATTTGATGATTACCTATGCTAAGCTCATCGAACTTCTTCTCAAAGTTTCTTACTAGCCAAAATCCTAAACATATCGAAATATGGTTGATATTCATATCTAGAAGAGATCCAAAGCCCATATTTTTCACCTCAGCAACTTGGGCTTTTGAAAAATTTCTAACAGTTTCCATGTACGGTGTAGGTTGACATCTCAATAATAATGCCTCGTTGTGGTATTCAAAGAAAGGCCTAGGTTCTGTTCTAGGTGGTTCAGGCTGGCTCGTCTTTTTCCCTTTTCGTATTTTTTGGAAGGATTATTTTTTTTGTATTTTAGATTTCTTAGCCTGTTTCAGTTTCTCACCCTCTTTCAGTTTCTTCTTTTTTGGTACAGGCTTAACGAAGTCATCATCATCATCAGAATTTTCTTCTACAACCCTTCTTTTCTTGTTGTTCACTTTCCTCAATGTGGATATAGGCATTTCAAAGTCGTCATCATCATCATCATCAATTTCTACAAAATCGCATGTTACTCAAAATAGACTTCGCATATTATAAGAAGGAATATGTAAACATGTATTTCGCATGTTATAAGAAACCACTCTAATAGTTTCACATGTATTTCGCACGTTATAAACCATGTATTTCACATGTTATATGTAATGTATAATCAAAATTCGCATATTAGAATAATCCAAAGATAACTCTTACATCTATTTCGCATACAGTGTAAAACCCTGTTTTCAGAACACAGATATATGTAATGTATAATCAGAATTCACATATTAGAATAATCCAAACATAATTCTTACATCTATTTCGCATATTATAAGAATCATAAGCAAGACATAACCTAATAGGTTCACATGTATTTCGCATATAGTGTGAAACCCTATTTTCAGAATTCACATATTCAGACAAAATCCTTACCAAACACAACTAATTTTTACATCTATTTCGCATATTATAAGAATCATAACGAAGAGATAACCTACTCAAAACCCCCTAAACATACCAAATCGCATGTATCACACTAAACCATTACCAAAACCCCCTAATCATTTAAAATCGCATGTATCAAACAAAACCCTTACCAAACACAACTAATAATATAAAATCGCATATGTCCTACAAGGGTCAAGATTTGGAGAAAACGGTGAAAAGTGTGAGAACGGTGAGAACGATTATGGATCCTCCGATCAAAACAATCCATGGACTAGATTGCGCGGTGGCGTTTTCGTAAATAACATCAATATTATTAGGTGGGACGCGATTCATTAAGGGTAAAAGGGTCTTTTACCCCTCATATTCAAAATGCCAACACATAATAAAACGACATACAAAAAATAAAACGACATTAAAAACAAAAAGCCAAAAATTAAAAATAAAATTCGTTGAATATTACAGGAAGATGAAACAACACAAAATAACTGAATTTTAGTTATTAACATTTATTAGAAGAAATTCCCTCCTAAATTACGCGCCAAAACATCATTATATAAAAAAACGTAAACCATAGCTTCCATAATCAGTTCAATCTATCCATTTTCTGCAAAGAAAAAAACGTTAACCAAAAACGCCAACTTAAACAAAACGCCAAAAGTGGCAACAATTGTTTCTTGGAGATACACTCTGGGAATCAGGCGATACGTCCTCCATTTTGACAACAGAAGGAGGGTGTATGTTAAGACGGTCAGGGCAATTCTGAAGATGGAGAAGAGATACAGAGGCAAATCTTATCCATTGTGTAACGCCCCAAAAACCGGTTACCAATTAAAATAAATGAAAATGAACAAAAAGTAACCTAGTTAATGGGTTATGATAGGAAATAAGTTAAAAATTTGAATTAATGCTTAAATTAAATACTTATCAAATTAGAAGGGGGTTAATGTGTAAGATTTTAATAATTAAGGTTTTATAGTGGTAAACCCACAAACACACTCCTGTGTGCGTACCTGGGAGCGATCGAACAGAAGAAACAAGGGTGAAAACCCTTGTTCATGCTAATCTACTCAATTAATCAAGAAATTCAAGTCTAAATCAGTTGCATGTCTCAAGTTTATCGATTATCTATGCATACATGGTGAAGTGGTAAGTTTAATTTTTGAAAAGATGAATTCTAGAGCAAGGGTTTAAACCCAAATTCGATTTCTTGTATCTATTGTGGGAAATCTGAGTTAGAAATGCTTCCTAGGACAAGAATCATGTGTGATTTTAGGTTGCATGAAAGAATGTAGTGAAAACCCACTATGTGAAGTTTGTGTTATGAATATGAAGATTATAGGAATGATGAATATAAGTAATTTGGCATGTAATTCAGCTTGTAGTATCCGAATGCTAGATAAATTGATATGGATTAAAGGAATTGTAAGAATTAGATTGAGTAATGATGACATATATAGGATGAATTAGCAAATCGTGCTTTGGATGCTTGTACACTATGCTTTAGTAATGTAACGCCCACTAGGTGTTTGATGAAATGCTTGAAAGAGTAATTATGTGTAAATTGAAATGTGATGGAATGAAAGTTAGAGTACTAAACGAATGAATGAATATGTTGATCTAGGTGTGAAGGAAGAAGATTCGAATTCTAAGAAATCGGAAGGATTACAAGACCGAGGTATGATTCGTTGCATACAAATCCTTGTTATACTCTCTCTTTTATATATAATTTGATATAGAATTATTCTTGTATGACAAATGTGACATGTAGCAAGTAAGCGACAATTCCCTTGTGGATTGGATATGTTAATGAATGTTGTGCTAAGCAAAATATGTTGACCGATTGGAATGAAATCGGGTCAAGTAAAGATGAACACTATCCGTTTTAACGGGTAGCTTTGAATGCCATAATGAATGTGAAAGATAGAATCCGTTATGCGGATTGGACGAAGAGTAATGTGTATGCTTAACTCTCAACGAGAGTGTTTATGCCAACCCAATTAAACGGGTCAAATATGTATGCTTATCTCTCATCGAGAGTGTTTATGCTAACCCAATTAAACGGGTCAAATATGTATGCTTATCTCTCAACGAGAGAGTGTTTATGCCAACCCAATTAAACGGGTCAAATATGTATGCTTATCTCTCATCGAGAGTGTTTATGCCAACCCAATTAAACGGGTCGAAAGTGTATGCTTAACTCTCAATGAGAGTGTCTATGCCTAACCCAACTATTTGGGTAGTCGAATGCGTAAAAGCAAGAATGTTTTTGTAAGGATAAAGCTTAAACGAAAGAATTATGATTTTAACTAGGGTGATAACTAACCTTTTAAATTGTCGAATGTTAATGTAGGTAAAACTCCGCTATAGGCGATTCGGGGATATGGAGCGAGCACATGTTCAAGCCTTATTATACCAAGCGCTTCCGCAAGTTTATATGCATGCTTTTGGGTCCATGTTTTGCTACTTTGTTAAACCTTGCTAAAAGTTTTAGATTTGAAAACTTGTTGTTTTTGTTTGGGATGGTTTAATGTAAAAAGGGTCATATGTGAATGTTGTCTATTATGTCAAAAACAGGGGTCACGTCCGTTTTACGAACGGGTCATGCCCATTTTTTGTAAAAATTTTCATTATGTGTCAAAGTTGGTATTTTGATGTCCGAAAAATCATTCTTTTGTGAGTAATCTTACATATAAAGAAAAGCGGACCTAACAAGTTGGTATCAAAGCCAAGGTTTGAGGGATTCGGG
This sequence comes from Helianthus annuus, assembly GCF_002127325.2. Taxonomy (NCBI): domain Eukaryota; kingdom Viridiplantae; phylum Streptophyta; class Magnoliopsida; order Asterales; family Asteraceae; genus Helianthus; species Helianthus annuus. The sequence goes on from NC_035435.2 coordinate 114,298,044, forward strand.
CAAGAGTCTTAGCGCTCGAACTCAAACCATGGCTCATGCTAATGTGCTCGCTCCGAGATCGCCAATGAGGTAAAATTTTAAACATTCGCTTGATATGAGTATGTATAGTGCGTTACGGTTTAAGATTTAAGATTACTTATGTTAAGAAATGTTAAGATGGGTAAAATGAGAAGTCCCTGGACCCGGGTAGCTGAAAACGGACCCAGGAAATGGTCAGAACTGTCAAAATAAGGTTCAGCAGCGTTTCAGCAAAAGAGGGGCTGTCGCCGACGGGCTGTAATGCCGTCGCCGACGCCCCATGTTTGTCAACGGCCTATCTTCCTGTCTACGGACATTTTGGGCGACGCCCCATTTATGAAGCCCGTCGCCGACGGGGTGTGAAGCCGTCGCCGACGGCTAGCGGAAATCAAATCCGCTGAGGATTTTTGTTTTGTTTTGGTTTTCGTATTTTGAGTTTCCAAAGTGTTTTAAGGCCTATTAAATGTTCGTGTAGGGTCTATATAAGGCCTAATAAGATATATGTAACCATGATTAGTGGTTACGATGGAAAGAAAATTTTAAGGGTCGAAAGTAATGTGTCGAATGACACAAATGAATGCTAAAAAGAAAAATGAATGAAAAATGAGTAAAGTTTAAAATGTGAGGATGCGAATGAAGTAAATACGGACTAATAAACTATGATGTATTGAAAGCTTGTGAACTATAATTTAAGTTACCATGCTTCTCAGAAATGCCCGTTTTATGCTCCTGGCAAGTTAATAGAAGATATAATAAGTTATGTAAGGTTATGTAGACCGTTGGCGATAAAGTAAAAATTTATGAAAATTCGGATGAATGTATGCTTTGATCAGAATTATGCATTAGAGGCGTGTACCTTGTACCTGAATGGTGTGATGCTTATGTGTAATTAATAATTTGCCATATTATGATTAAGGGGCGAATATGTGCTAAACGCGAATCATATGAGCTTAATAGTAAAAGATACGTTGGAATTATGTTATATAGTTAACTTGAATGGTAATTACCATTTGTAGAATCATGAAGCATTAGTATGCGAAAATACGTGAAGGTGAATGTACATATGTGTATTGTTTGGGGGATTACGTAAATTATATGTATGAAATACGTAGAATATTAGTATTACGGTCTATCATGTTTTACATGTTCAAAAGTTTGAAGTATGTAAGCAAGACAGTTGACTATCTAAAAGTCAACAGTATAGGAATATTATGAAATGGTCATTAGACACAAAAGCTAAAGTAAAGAGTTGATATGTTATGTATTAAGTGATTTACGTGTTATGCTTGACGATAGTTTAGTTGTATGGATTGGAAGTGAGATGACTAATAATAAATGCCTTGTTTTTACGAAATTTGACTAACGAAAGTCAATTAACTTATGAATAGAAAGAAAATGAATAGTTGTATGTATGCTCACATAAGCTAATAGTGTTATGAATGTAATAATATATTAATATGTAAGGATGGAAGTCTTGTCAGTTGATTCAAGTATGGATGGCAAACGGAGTAAGAGGAAGCAATGAGGCAAGCATGAACATGAACGCTAAAGGTAAGTGATTTCGCAATCGCTTCGAATTCATCTACATGAAGGTGTATACGTGTTTGAGTATTCGAAATCAAAGCGGAATGTATAAATAAATGAGAAAGATTATGGTACGTTTTGTTGAGATTGTTGGCATAATGTTAAACCGATAAGACCTCATTATAAGGGTAAATCGGTCATAAATTTTAGTTGAGAAATTCTAAGGCGGAAATGAGAACTTGGTAATGTTGATGAAAGGTATGGGAAGAATATTAGTTGGGATGTCAGTTAAAGACATTTTTGTAAAGATGTTCGAATTGAGAGTAAGTGCAACATGTACTGAAATACTTATATACAAAAAGTATTGGGTGGTGGTTGACCTTATAAGGTTATATTGTAGAAGACAGTAAATAATAATTACTTACAAACTTTAGAAATATTACGTAAGAAATGCAACGTGTAATGTAGGATACTCATTAGTAAGGGACATGCTAGAGAACGTAGGTGAATTAACACCAAATACGGTGAACGGAAAAATGGAAATGATATATTAAGAAATGGTCATGAATTGACCGAAGCTCGAGAAAAACACGAGAATCATCTCACTTATGTCCAGTCAAGCTAGCAAAAAGGGGTCTAACGATTCTTAAAGGATTGGATCAATATAGGCAAGAAGGATAAGAATGAAAAGTTTAAGCTTACGATTGAATGTGAATCAAATTTAAGAAAGAATGGTGGGAACACCACTAGAAATAGGATGTAGAGTGTGGCGTAGAGACGCGCTACATGAATTAGGACATGGAATTAGTGCTAGAACCCAACACTTGAAGTTGAATGTAGAAGGTTAATACGAAAATATATCATAAGAAATATCATGGTAATTGATACGACAGAAGAACGTAAGGTACAGATGAAAATATTAGAATATGAGAAATGGATTCAAACTAGTAAAAGTGAAAAGTGATATTTAAAAGTTCGAATCCATTAGTGAAGACGTATTAAAGAAGTGAGAATAACTAAGTACCAAACTCAAATAAAGTTATACGGGTCAAAGGACGATCGCTATTTGAACCTGGTATTAAATGTTCGGTTTGTCAAGTTTATTACTTATAGGTGAGCATAATGTATGGGCATGCTTTGTCACAGTTTGGAAAGCATTGCCGTAGCAAAGTATAAATAACGAGTCAAGGGTTTTGACCCGCGCCAGGTACGTATAAAAGATTATATTTTTAATAGGATCTTAGGGCTCGACTAGAGAATGATGTGTCAAAATAAGATAACTGATACCCATATGTAAGAATGCATTTACAACTAGACTTCCGAAAAGTCGAACGAAATAAATGAAGCCCTTGCAATTATGTAAGTATAAGGTACGAACATGTACCTCTATGCGACCACAATAAGTAAGGGGGTGTTAGTCTGACCTTAAAAGGTCAAACTGCGAAAGTTGGAGAAATAACCAATAAAAAGAAAGAATTGTATGTAAGAAATGGAATGTATGATATGTTTAGCGTGTACGTAAGAAAATTTTGAAAGATACAATAGGCGAACAAACACCCTGTAGGACACAATTATGAAAGGCTATGTGCTAATTAATTATTTATAGATAAATATGATGGAACTCTTAGTGAAATAATAGTATTGAAGCTAGTGGGAGGATGCCCACGAGTGAGAGCATATTTCATGAATAAACGAGACAAATTCTAGCATGGAAGGTACATATAAAGAAGCGGATCGATCCGACACACGGATAACCGACTTATACGTTGAAAGCGAGGTTAGTAAAATGTTTATTTCTTAGTTAATGATTAAGGATCCGTAGGTTTATTCGTAAATGTGAACAAAATGGATGGTAGAATGATTGTGGTATGCTATACAGCGATCGACCTGTACTGGTCAGCGTGAGAAAGTATGAATGACATTAAGAGGGAGAATTAAAGGCCTTAAACTAAAGTTTGAGTTGCATTGGTTAAACGCTAGTATGGTGCTCGTACACAACATACCTAGTTGTTATCGTAAGTAGTTCATGCAAGGAGTTGATAATAAAGTGTGCGAATGATTAAATTCAGGGCTAAAACTCAAACCTGTAATTAGTTCAAGTGACGGTCGTAACCGTAGAATGATGCCTTATGCTCGTATTAAGTATGAAAAAGTAATTAGGAAGTGGGAAGTTTTGTATTAGTACCACTAAGTCATTAAACGTCTATAGTATACGTATAAAGTTGTGCTAAGCCCTCATATGAGCAAGAAAGTAATTGGAAGAACGTTAGTAATGGAATGATGGGGTCGCTTATAATTACAATAATGAATTATGTCGTGCATGATTCGTGTGCGGAATAAAATAAATCGATTTATTTATATTAGTAAATGTATGAATATGTCACTTATTTAGAAAGATAGAAACAAACCGTAAGCATAAGCTTGTACGACCAATAGTATACATTGGAATAAATTCCAATGAATGAATCGCTAGTGATGATGTATGCTAGAAACTGGCATTATAAACTGAAAACGACACTAATAAGAGCCCTGGATCAGATTCTGACTTATAGGTGATTATGAAAGTAATTTACTTGATTTAAGATCGAGGGACAATGCGTACAAATACGTTTATGCGTGAATAAAAACTTGTGCCAAGATCCCGAATGCGTCGATATTGTATTAAGCATCGTGAATGAATAGATGAAAAAGTAAGAGTAGAAGTGGTCTAGTTGAAATGAGAAAGGTTTCGGGGACGAAACCTCCTTTAAGGGGGGTAGACTTGTAACGCCCCAAAAACCGGTTACCAATTAAAATAAATGAAAATGAACAAAAAGTAACCTAGTTAATGGGTTATGATAAGAAATAAGTTAAAAATTTGAATTAATGCTTAAATTAAATACTTATCAAATTAGAAGGGGGTTAATGTGTAAGATTTTAATAATTAAGGTTTTATAGTGGTAAACCCACAAACACACTCCTGTGTGCGTACCTGGGAGCGATCGAACAGAAGAAACAAGGGTGAAAACCCTTGTTCATGCTAATCTACTCAATTAATCAAGAAATTCAAGTCTAAATCAGTTGCATGTCTCAAGTTTATCGATTATCTATGCATACATGGTGAAGTGGTAAGTTTAATTTTTGAAAAGATGAATTCTAGAGCAAGGGTTTAAACCCAAATTCGATTTCTTGTATCTATTGTGGGAAAGAATCATGTGTGATTTTAGGTTGCATGAAAGAATGTAGTGAAAACCCACTATGTGAAGTTTGTGTTATGAATATGAAGATTATAGGAATGATGAATATATGTAATTTGGCATGTAATTCAGCTTGTTGTATCCGAATGCTAGATAAATTGATATTGATTAAAGGAATTGTAAGAATTAGATTGAGTAATGATGACATATATAGGATGAATTAGCAAATCGTGCTTTGGATGCTTGTACACTATGCTTTAGTAATGTAACGCCCACTAGGTGTTTGATGAAATGCTTGAAAGAGTAATTATGTGTAAATTGAAATGTGATGGAATGAAAGTTAGAGTACTAAACGAATGAATGAATATGTTGATCTAGGTGTGAAAGAAGAAGATTCGAATTCTAAGAAATCGGAAGGATTACAAGACCGAGGTATGATTCGTTGCATACAAATCCTTGTTATACTCTCTCTTTTATATATAATTTGATATAGAATTATTCTTGTATGACAAATGTGACATGTAGCAAGTAAGCGACAATTCCCTTGTGGATTGGATATGTTAATGAATGTTGTGCTAAGCAAAATATGTTGACCGATTGGAATGAAATCGGGTCAAGTAAAGATGAACACTATCCGTTTTAACGGGTAGCTTTGAATGCCATAATGAATGTGAAAGATAGAATCCGTTATGCGGATTGGACGAAGAGTAATGTGTATGCTTAACTCTCAACGAGAGTGTTTATGCCAACCCAATTAAACGGGTCAAATATGTATGCTTATCTCTCATCGAGAGTGTTTATGCTAACCCAATTAAACGGGTCAAATATGTATGCTTATCTCTCAATGAGAGTGTCTATGCCTAACCCAACTATTTGGGTAGTCGAATGCGTAAAAGTAAGAATGTTTTTGTAAGGATAAAGCTTAAACGAAAGAATTATGATTTTAACTAGGGTGATAACTAACCTTTTAAATTGTCGAATGTTAATGTAGGTAAAACTCCGCTATAGGCGATTCGGGGATATGGAGCGAGCACATGTTCAAGCCTTATTATACCAAGCGCTTCCGTAAGTTTATATGCATGCTTTTGGGTCCATGTTTTGCTACTTTGTTAAACCTTGCTAAAAGTTTTAGATTTGAAAACTTGTTGTTTTTGTTTGGGATGGTTTAATGTAAAAAGGGTCATATGTGAATGTTGTCTATTATGTCAAAAACAGGGGTCACGTCCGTTTTACGAACGGGTCATGCCCAATTTTTGTAAAAATTTTCATTATGTGTCAAAGTTGGTATTTTGATGTCCGAAAAATCATTCTTTTGTGAGTAATCTTACATATAAAGAAAAGCGGACCTAACACATTGGCATCGCTCTAGACAACGAATGCCATGAAACGCATATGCTTATGAAAGCATTAACCAGTAAATTTGGACCAATCAAAGGAGATGTGAAGCCAGACCCTGTCATGACATCATTGCGTTTTGATGATGAAACAGACATGGTGACGGTTACATACGACAACAGAGAGCAGGAAATCTACTGGCTAGAGACCATCATGACAAAGCAGCGACTGGGTTTCATGGAAGAATTGCATGACGCCACTTGTACCAACACAGAAATAGACTCAAAATTGGAGTTAATGCAAGACATGTTCAGGTGGAGGCTTCAGAATCTTCAAGAACAAGAAGCTGATGAAGGTGTGAATGTGATGACATGGATGAAGATCAAGATGAAGACTTCGAGGAGGAAGAAGATGACACAAGTGATGGATACTATTCAGATAAAGTACCTTCTGACGAAGGATTTTAATTTTTTTCCTCTTTTTTTTCTTCTATGTAATTTTTTTTAAGATAATTAAATGATAAACTTCTATCTTTATTAGCAAAACGCCAAAATAATACTAAAAATGGTTAACCGTAACAAAACGCCAAAAATAACAAAAAATATTTTTCCTGCTTAATATTTTATTTACTACGTTATTGTATTTTGTCATGTTGGTCTGCATAAGGCCATTAAAAAAACGCCGAACTTAGAAGATTGGACGTCTATAACCTATAAAACTGATAAAAGCTGATCAACATAGTAAATAAAAAAATACAGTAACTGAAAAGACAGTTACTTTATTACTATAATTTATTACAATAAAAAGTCCCGCCTAAAACTACGCACCAAAAAAACTCCTATAAGAGAGAAGTTTATACACAATGAAATTAATCACACCCAGAAAAACACAAAAACACCATATCCTCTAGAAACCACCCCTTTAAAACGCCACAGATGTCAAAACAAATTCAAGAAGATAGAGGCTGATGACAGTGAAGATTCAGAAGAGAAATTAGATTACCATTTTTTATTATTTTTATTTTCATTTTATATTGTTTTGATATTAAGTTATATGTTGATTTGTTATCTAATTCTCTATAAATAAAATAATATTATTAAATAAAACGCTAAAAACTACAAACACCAAAATGCTAGAAGTATGAAAACTCAGAGAACAGCTGCTGGCAAAACACCTTATAAAGGGTATAAAACGCCAAAAAATTCACTAAACGCCAAAAAAAAATTGGTCTTATTGTAATCTTATGCAAATATTAGAGACTAGAAGTGAATTATTATACAAAACGCAATAAACGCCAAAAAAATTAACCTGAAAACTCTATAACGCCAAAAAAATATATATGTGACAGAAAAACAATTAATTCAACGCCAAAAATTTAAAAATGCAATTAACGCCAAAAAAAAAACTTAGACGCCATAAAAATATTATACCGCGTTGGGAAATAAAAGAAGAATGAAAAGACAAAAAAGCCCCCCGCCCTTCTCTATGTCGCGGGACACGTGTTAGGCTAGGAAGCGTTCTCACACTTTTGAGCGTTTTCTCCTGATCCCGTTTCTGTCCTACAAAACCCTTATCAAAACCCATTCTAAAATCGCATATATAATCAATAACATGGATTCATCTTCTTTGATTGTGGTCTATCGTTGTTGGCCTTGCTCCGTTGCTCCCAACTCATTAACCTTCGTATCGCATGGGGAGAGTCGAACGGAGGTTGGGAAAGAAGAATGTAAGGTTTTTGATTTTGATTTAGGGGTATGATTGTGAAGTATCTTCGCTGATTTACAGGGATTATGATTTCGCAATGACGATTTTAACCTTGGCGGTATGATTTATATATATTAATTTGATTACTTTAATCATATAAATTAGTTACGCCCGCGTTTAAATGATGGATGATCGTATGGCTGTGGGCATCGCGTGCATATTGTAGGATAAATGCCATTGTACAATAACCGGCCTCTCTCTCTCTCTCTCTCTATATATATATATATATATATATATATATATATATAGGGTAAGATTATTATAAAAAAGACCAAAAGTGTGAGAAAGGTAAGAAAGAATCTCAGCCATTAGATCTAAATTAATTGAAAAGGGTAAACATGTAATTTTATCATTAATTCAATTAATTAAAAACTTTCCATAACCGCCACCTTAATTATAGGAAGTATATAACACCATTCAGCAAGTATATAACACCATTCAGTAAGTATATAACACCATTCAGCAAGTATATAACACCATTCAGCAAGTATATAACACCATTCAACATTCAGCAAGTATATAACACCATTCAGTAAGTATATAACACCATTCAACAAGTATATAACACCATTCAGTAAGTATATAAACCATTCAGCAAGTATATAACACAATTCAGCAAGTATATAACACCATTCGTTGACTAAACATCTGATCAAAACATATTTTTTTCTCTATATAAGTATAGCAATATGGTACTCATAATAAAGATAAAAAACGCTCGTTATTATGGTGTAATTTTTTTTTTAAAGTTACGTATAAAAAGTTATTGACGTTTAAAAAAGACGGGGGAAGTTACATGTGCATTACCTAATTTCTAGTGGGTTTAAAAGACTATATTGCCCCTAGATATTTCAAATCAGTCCAAATTAATGAAAATATTTTACAATTTGGTCCCTATTGATCTCAACCATTAGATCAAAAGATCTAATGGCTGAGATTCTTTCTTACCTTTCTCACACTTTAGGCCTTTTTTACAGGATTCTCTACCTATATATATATATATATATATATATATATATATATATATATAAGTTACAAACTCAATGATGCTTTAATGGTTTTAAGTTGTGATTTAGAGTAAACTCACAAAATGGTGCCTGAGGTTTAGTCACTTTTGCCGCTTTAGTCCAAATTCAAACCTTTTGAATATAGGTCCCTATAGTTTCAACTTTGTTGCCATTTTCATCCTAAATCAAAATTTGGTAAGATTTTTTAGTTAAAATCCAGTTTTTGTATCTTTCTCCCTTTTAATGAAGGGAAAATTGGTCTTTTAACGTTTTATTATAACAAGTTAAAAAAATCTAACAGTTTTGCCCGGCCTTCATTAAAAGAGAGGAAAAAGAGAAAAAAACTGAATGTTAACTGACCAGATTTTGATTTTAGATGAAAATGGCAACAAAATTGAAACTACTGGGATCAAGATTCAATAGGTTTGAATTTATGATTAAAGTGGCAAAAGTGACCAAACTTCATGGACCATTTTAGCAATTTACTCTTAAATTTATATTTATTATTGATTGTTTAGATAATACACTTTTTATTGTTTGATTATTTATTGCAAATAAATTTGCAAGCATTGGACGTACTCGTATTGCGGTAAAATACTATTTTTTTAATTATACATGTTACGCTCCGAGCCAAACCCGGAACGGCCGTTTTTATTCTTTTAGTTCTCCGCTGATGTGGTCGCTGGCAGTTGTGTGGGGTTGGTTAAGTTCTCACCGTTTTAGCCACCCCAACAATGCGGGGTGCTTAGGACTAGTTATTGAACAAATCTCAAAGTCTCATGTTTTTTTTATAACCTGCCCTGAAGTTAACAAATAATAATTTGGTTGAGTTAATGAAATTTAATGTGAAAGATATCTTTAAAACGATTGGATGCATACAGTTTAAAAGATATATTAAGTTGAGTTGGTTTGTGAATTGTGATGGTCCTACTTCTATATCAACTAGCTAAGCTAATCTTCTTTGACTGAACCTAGCTGGAATCCGATCTTCACGTATAATGACTTAAGTTACCACTTGCATAATAAATACAAACCATGTTAGCTAATCAAGTCAGTCTTCTTTGTCTTAACCTGGAATCCGATCTTCACGTACAATGACTTATCTTACCACTTGCATAATAAATTCAATATATATGTATGAAGATTCATCCATGACAGCTTTTGTCTTGGTTTCACATTTTAGAATCTTCTTGGAATTTCCCGCCCCTTCTATACTTCGCCCCTGCTTGGAAAGAGTGGTAGTCTTCTTAGAAAGACTGATTGACGCCGTATTTGATGGGGTTTTCAGCCTCAGAATTTATGACAATGCCAAGATTAGAAAACTCTACTGCAAATTTAATATTCAAATTCATTGAGTAGAAACATCAAAACTACACAACCTGCAACTTTTCTAGCGATTTACAACAAGCATGGCGTTGTCCATGAGCCATTTGATCACTTCTATCCTTCTTGTTTTGATCCCAGTTGTAGCTTCATTCTCCTTCAATTTGACAAACATCGGTCCACAAAATCTGAATCGTGAAATTGTTATAGAAGGTGACAGTTACATCACTAACAATGGAATCCAACTGACCCCAGATGGGATTGGTTAAAATCGGAGCCAAAAAGCTGGACGGGCCACATTCATCAGACCACTACATCTTTGGGATAACAGGTCTGGTGAGCTAGCCAGCTTCAGCACCAATTTCACATTTGTGATTGATGCAGAAGGGCGTACAAGGTATGGCGATGGCCTCACGTTCTTTCTTGCTCAGAATAACTCTGTGATGACCCCTGGTAGAGCGATGGGGCTTCCGGTCAACTACACAACCAATGAGCCCATGAGCCGATTCATTGCAGTTGAGTTTGATACTTTCTGGAATGGTATTGATGCGAATGCCTCTGGAAATATTACATTGAGGGATCATGTTGGTATTGACATCAATTCTTTGGTTTCTGTTAGATCTCAGAAATGGTTAAGTAATGTAACCGGTGGCGGCGTGTGTCAAGCATGGATTAGGTACGATTCGGTTTCGAGAAATCTTAATGTTTCCTTCACTGGTTATCAAAATAATACAGTCGTGCGTCACGATGGGCTTGTTTACACGGTTGATCTCAGGAATGAGTTGCCCGAATGGGTTATCTTCGGATTTTCTGCAGCCACTGGATTTCGGTTCCAAAAACAAAACGTGAGATCTTGGACTTTCGATGGCTCAGATTTACAAGCTGATGAAAATAACGAAATGAAGCCTAACCCGAGTCCTGATCCATTGAATGGGAAAAAGAGGAAGTTGGGATTAGTAGTTGGATTATCGGTTCCGATTACCTTGTTGGTTGTGCTTGCATTTGTTTGGTGGTGGTGGAAGAAGGGCAGAGAAAATGAACCTAAAGATATTGCATTTGATGACGAGATGAACTATGAATTTGAAATGGGTACCGGGGCTAAAAGATTCTCTTACCATGAGTTAGCTCTGTCAACTAACCACTTCGCAGAGAAAGAAAAGCTTGGCGAGGGAGGTTTCGGTGGTGTTTATCGAGGATTGTTAAAAGATTCGAGCACATATGTTGCAGTGAAAAGGGTGTCTAAGAGTTCCAGACAAGGGATAAAGGAGTATGCATCAGAAGTCAAGATCATTAGCCGATTGAGACACAGAAACCTTGTGCAACTCACCGGTTGGTGCCACGAGAAACGAGAACTCCTTCTTGTTTACGAGTATATGGAAAACGGAAGCTTAGATTCGCATCTTTTCGAGGCGAAGAGCTTATTGAGATGGGGCACAAGGTTTAAAATTGCCCAAGGCCTGGCTTCTGCTTTGTTTTATTTGCATGAAGAATGGGAGCAATGTGTTTTGCATAGAGATATTAAACCTAGTAATGTGATGTTGGATTCGAATTTCAGTGCGAAACTTGGTGATTTCGGGTTAGCTAAGTTGGTTGACCACGAGAAAGGCTCGCAGACAACGATGTTAGCTGGAACGATGGGGTACATGGCTCCTGAATGTGCAGTGACTGCAAGGGCAAGCAAGGAATCAGATGTGTATAGTTTCGGAGTGGTTGCCTTGGAAATAGCATGTGGACGGAAATGTATAGAGTTCAAGGCTGAAGAAAATAAAATACGGTTAATAGAATGGGTTTGGGAGCTCTACGGGACGAAGACCCTTTTAGACGCAGTTGATCCAAGTCTAGAGTTGGAGTTTGAGGAAGAAGAAATCACTTGTTTAATGACAACTGGTTTATGGTGCGTGCATCCTGACCCAGAACTTCGTCCATCAATGAGACAGGTGATTCAAGTATTAAACTTTGAAACTTCACTGCCTATAATCCCTTCAAAGATGCCAAAAGCGTCTTACCTGATACATCCCATATCTTCACTAGATGAAAACACGGATTCCCAAAAGCAAACAACATCGATGGCTTCTTCTTCTCCGTTGTATCACTCTTGCACTCAATCGTCAGTACAATGACATCTGTCACAAACTACATTTCTTTTTTTCAATTATGTGCTATTGTTAATTGGAATATGTTAGGGTAAAGCAGCTGTTAGCGTTAGACTTGTAATTTGCATTTCGGGTCGTATTACACCTTCATATACTTTTGCCGAACATATCAATTACATATACAAGATGTGCATATATTGGTCAAAAGTGATTTGGATTAACTTAATATGTTTTGAGCCTTGTAAAATTAAATATATTGGCTGGATTGTTTGACTCGTTACTAAACGCTCCCACCACCTCTAGATAAATGGAGTGTCTCTTACATCTTACAGACCGTGAATGTTGCGTGCCAAAATTAAATTGAACAAGGGTTGTTTTTTGGTAATTAGGCTGGTGGGTATGGTATAAAACTCATAGAGCTTTATAACGCCCCATCAGCGTCACTTAGACGCCACCTCATATGGTGGACTTTAAAGGCCCTTCCTTTAGCATCCTTATAATAATGGTTGAAAGCCCTTTTAAAAGATATAAAAAAAGAAACAGAAAAAAGAAATAAAAAAAAGGGAAATCTGATTAGTAAAAATGGAATGGGTCCCACATGCATACCCTATAGCGCTCGTCATTGGGGTAACGAAATTGTCTATAACGCCCTCCCTTAGTGCCTAGGAAATGGGGAAGGGACGCCGTGAGGCGCCAAAATAGATTAGGTGGCAGGGAGCGTCATACCACACCCACTAGCCTTAATATAACAATAGTGAATTTTCTCCAAGAATTAGATACCGCAAGTAATTACTATATTCATTTATTTAAATTTAAATTATGTAATTATATAATTAACATTTTTAGATATTTATATAATTAATCGTTTAACTTTTTAATATTGTAGATTATCTATGATCGAGAATCATTACAATCTATATTTAATTCAAACAACATACTATATGTCACACCCTGGCTTTGCGGAAGCGTGGTTAATTTGGTGTGACTTCTTAATACCATAGCTTAACCATAACAAGCTATATGAATTTAAAATCATGCAAAGTCATCCATTGAAAATAAAATTGTCAAACATTGTCTAAATGGGTAAACACCCAACAACCATTACTTGTCTTAAACAGTACAACCACTACCATAATGCAACATAAATAAACATGGTTCAGGGGCTATGGCTTGTCCAGGAAAGAGCCATAAGCCTTGAACCCGGATGACTCTGAATCTAAAATGCAGCGGGAAATCCTGCTAAACCGTGCCAGATCCTTAATTCCCTGAAATACATGTAAGTTGAAAAATCAACAATAATGTTGAGCGAGTTCATGCGAAAATGAGTAAATAAACCTTTATCTTTATCAAAAACCCTGGTATGTAGCAAATAAGGAAAAAGAGATCACCAATGGTTTGCAAGGCCATTGATATGTGTAAATGCAAGTAGGAAGGCTCAAACCTAGCAAATTTATGCGTCGGGAACAAAGTCATCCCAAGGTCCGTTCTGCTGGACCTGGGACTGGGCTCGCTACACCCAAATAGATCTACCGCTCCTGCCCCTCGGTCCTACCCTGAGGATTAATGACCTCAAGTTTCCGCCTACCCATTCACATGATCTAAGTAACCCTCCTTACGCTAACCATACCATGTATAACATATCCATAATCATTGTAACATGTATTTCACCCCCGCAGTTTATAAAACTGAAAACAGTTAAGAGAAAAGGGGGACATGAACTCACAGTGAGCGCGTCACAAAATCAAGCAATCCAATATCCAAGTGCTGTGCAACGACCTACATGTGCTAATTCTATTAGACGGATGGCCGTGCTTTAGCTTCATAGTTGATATTTTTGGGAAACGGTTAGACAACCGCTTCGTGTGTATACTTGGTATTTTACTTTCCTTCCCAAGGATGGGGGATTTAAATACATGTGTATTCATATTATCTCATTAAGTCCCACTTAATATATTTTATTTCTTATTCCAAAATATAATTATTTTTCTCAAAAATAATATATTTTCTTTACATAATTCTTTTCCAAAATAATACGTTGACAACATACGTGTCGATGAATATTTCTGCGTAAAGCGTAAGTTACGTTTTAATGATTAGGTGGCAATAGAAATTACCGTTGTAACTTTTATGCTTGTCGTATAAGCGTTTGTATTATTTTGAGTTCGACAAAGTTTGTAAATATTATTTTTACTCTAAAAATAATATTTATACATTTTCACAAAATAATCATAAACAGTGTTGTGAAAAAAATATATTTATTGAATAAATATTTATCACGTTTATTTTTGTGAAAATCCCACCTCCGAATATTTAATAAAGTCATGGCGAAATATATTTTGTAAATACTTCAAAAATAATTCCAACACTTGTAAATATTCTAGGTGTTGGATTTTTAGAAAATTTCGCCAGAGTTTCCCCTGTAACTGGAGGTGGCCACGCTTTCAAGCGTATCATTTTCTTTTACAAAAACATCTCAACAATTTATCAAATCAACCGAAACAATTTTCCAACATGCTAAACAAGTTTTAACACTTCAAATTGTAGATTATTTTGCGAGGTCGTATTACCACACGAACTTGTAATTTTTCCAAGAGTCGTTTTGTAGATCACTTTATATTAGTGGATCTATTCATATAATAACTTAGTCTTGTAAAAACCCCGTTTTTAGAAACAATCACTCTTCACAACTTCCCGACAACTTTTGTAAAAACTCAATATTTTTGTCGGATCTTTTATGTACAAGTGTTTCTACACTTGTAGTTTATAGAAAATCATACTTATTCATATCTTACCCATTTTTATAAAAACGTGATTTTCTCGACACCCGGTCCTACGAATATACCACTTGTACATCCGTAGATCGGCTTGTTTTAGATACTATTTTTCATGTCAAAACATTTTTACACAAGTTCATGTTTCCCGTGTGGTGGAGTTTCACCTTTTAACCCTTGTACACAAGAAACAAGTGTATGTCAAGATACGCGATCCGGACAAAGTCGGGTTAAACGATGATGAGAGCCACCACATCGTAGATCGGGCCATATTAATCAACATATTCAAGTACTACGACTTTTACACGCGTTATGTGCTTTTATCCAACGAAATACACGTTTTTGAAGACTTTAAAGTTTCATCAAGCGGGTTACCGACATTCAACCGACAAATATCTTTTTAACCACTTTAGACATGACCAAAAATGAGTTTTAAACGTTATACCTCTAGCTCGGGGCTAGGGAAGATCTATGGCGAAAACTGCGTGGATAATAGCAAACGGTAGAGGTCCTTCGCGTTCCGTTTGTTCCGAGCTCCGTTGTACGTAACCACCGACACTTGTATACCCTTGGAATTGCAAGACTTGAACTCGAAAGCGGGTGGGTGGTGGTGATAGTGTTCGGCCGAGAGGGAGAGGGGAGAGGGAGAGAGAGAGTGAGTGAAGTGTGTGTGTGTTTGTGTGTGTAAGAGGTGATGTTATTTATAGAGAAAGTCGTCTCGATCCTCGTGCAATCCAATATAAAATAATAAAACTCGTACTCTCGTCCTTCCTTGGTTGGCCGAAATCTTTAGGATGTAATGACATCCGGTTCGTTTTCAATCGTTCAGTTACGGTTCAGTTACATTAAGTGCATTAAGTGTGGGGTCTAACCCCGTTAGTTGTTTAATGCATTAGGAAGCGGGTGTTAGGGTAATCAGGGACCCTAACTGGCTCAGAAAAATACCAATATTAATTTTGGCAATATTTTTATGTTCTGGGTATTGTCCGGTTGTTCGGTCGGATAGTAATCCGTTAAAGTGCTTAAGATATCCGTTAAGCGTCATAAATAATATTTTTAGCGACACAATTTATTCTGCAAAGTGTCGGGAATAATTCCTCATATTTTGGCACTTTATTAATTAGCTAGAAGCTAGTGTGTTGATAAAAGTGCTGTGTTTCGTGCTTAGAGTTCGTTTTAGGCACATCCAAATCTCTATATCTTATCCCTAGAGACGTAATCATACAACCCTTGTATTCCTACACACACTCTGGGTGTAGTAAAAATATTTTGGCTCATTCAGGCCTTTAGAGGCAGTGTTTGCCTGATGCTGGCTATATCAGCATGTTCACTGTGTATCCGTTTAGTGCTACTGTGCTTTTGTGCATCATGTTTGTCACTAAGGTTCAGTAAATAAGTAATGTAGTGACAGGAAAAATTATAGTATGATGCAGACATGTATAAGTATCAACAATCAAGTAGCAGAAATCTCAGTCAAGCACAGTAATTAGGCAACAATTAATAATTAATTAAGTCGTACGGATACCTGGTTTTGTGAGGGTTGTCACATTCTCCCCCCGTTAAATAAATTTCGTCCCGAAATTTAGGTTCTGCTTGAAGAAGCAGGGTCTTCTGGAAATAAATGGGGGTATTTCTCTTTCATTCGGTCTTCACGCTCCCAGGTGAATTCAGGACCATGTCTAGCATTCCAGCGAACTTTGACGAGCTTGACACTGCTCCGGCGGGTCTTGTTAACTTTCCAATCCGTGACCTCAACAGGTTCTTCAACGAAGTGGAGCGTGTCATCAATGTGAATCTCGTCGGTAGGAATGGCAACGTTAACTTGAGTTGGACTCCTCTTTAGATTGGATACATGAAATGTATCGTGAACGTTATTCAGCTCGGCAGGTAGATCCAACTTGTATGCTACTGTTCCAATTTTCTTCAAAACCTTAAATGGACCAATGTAGCGTGGATTCAGCTTCCCACGCTTCCCAAAGCGTGCTACACCCTTCCAGGGTGATACTTTCAACAAAACCATATCCCCAACCTCAAACTCTTGAGGTTTCCTCTTCAGATCAGCGTAGGTCTTCTGGCGATCGCGAGCCGCGCTAATGCGATCTCGGATTTGCGCGATCTTATCCGTAGTTTCCTGAACTACATCGGGACCTACCAGTTGTCTATCACCTGCGTCAGACCAACAGAGCGGCGACCTGCACTTGCGCCCATATAAAGCTTCGAATGGCGCGGCACCAATACTGGTGTGGTAGCTGTTGTTGTATGAAAACTCAACCAGGGGTAAATGCTTATCCCAGCTACCGCCTAAATCCATCACACATGCTCTCAGCATGTCTTCCAATGTCTGAATCGTCCGTTCACTTTGGCCGTCGGTCTGCGGGTGAAACGCGGTGCTCATATTCAGCTTCGAGCCAAAAGCTTCCTGGAAGGATTGCCATATCCTCGATACGAACCTTCCATCTCTATCAGAAATGATCGAGAGGGGTACTCCATGGCGAGTGACAATTTCTCTCATGTAAATTTCAGCCAATTTGCTTGTATGATTCTTTTCGCGGATCGGCAAGAAGTGTGCTGATTTCGTCAAGCGATCCACTATCACCCAGATAGTGTCATGGCCCTTAGGCGTTCTTGGCAGCTTTGTAACAAAATCCATGGATATTTCTTCCCACTTCCATTGGGGAATTTTTGGTTGCTGCAGAAGTCCCGAAGGCTTCTGGTATTCTGCCTTAACCTTAGCGCAAGTCAAACATTGGCTCACATAAATAGCAACATCGCCTTTCATCCTAGGCCACCAATAATAATCCTTAAGATCTTGGTACATCTTATCCGCTCCCGGGTGGATAGAGTACCGTGACTTGTGAGCTTCATCAAAAATAACTTCTCTTAAATCACCAAACAAAGGAACCCAAATCCTTTTCTCAAAACATAACGTTCCTTCCTTGTTTGGAACCAATATCTTCTCCATCCCACGGAGATATTCTTTCTCAAGGTTCTCCTCCTTGAGAGCTTCTTTTTGCGCTGCTCGAATGCGTGAGGAAGATCGGTTTGGATAATCATTTCCATAGCCCTAACCCTTATGGGCTTGATTCTCTCCTTGCGACTTAGGGCATCGGCGACCACATTCGCCTTCCCTGGATGATACTTGATCTCGCAGTCGTAATCGTTCAGCAACTCAACCCATCGCCTTTGCCTCATATTCAACTCCTTCTGGTTGAATATATGCTGGAGGCTTTTGTGATCTGTAAAGATCGTACACTTCGTACCGTAAAGGTAGTGTCTCCAAATCTTCAAAGCAAAAACCACTGCGCCTAGCTCCAAATCATGCGTGGTATAGTTCTTTTCATGCACCTTCAGTTGGCGTGATGCGTAGGCGATAACCTTTTGACGTTGCATCAACACACAACCCAATCCTTGACGCGAAGCGTCGCAGTATACCACAAAATCGTCGGTACCTTCCGGTAGAGCTAAGATTGGCGCGTTGCAAAGCTTATCCTTCAACAACTGAAATGCTTCATCCTGTTTGATTCCCCAATCAAACTTTTTATCCTTTTGCGTGAGGAGCGTCAACGGCTGAGCGATCTTTGAAAAATCCTCAATAAATCTTCGATAATAACCAGCCAAACCCAAGAATTGCCGGATCTCGGTTGGCGTCTTAGGCGCTTCCCAATTCTTGATCGCCTCGATCTTGGTTGGATCCACATGAATTCCACTTTCATTTACCACGTGCCCAAGGAATTGCACGTCTCTCAGCCAAAACTCACACTTAGAGAATTTGGCATACAACTGCTCCTTCTTCAGTAGCTCTAAGATAGTTCTGAGGTGTTGCTCGTGCTCTGCCTTCGTCTTTGAGTAGATCAAGATGTCGTCGATGAACACAATCACGAACTTATCCAGATACGGCTTACAAACTCGGTTCATCAAATCCATGAACACTGCAGGTGCGTTTGTTAAACCAAACGGCATGACAAGGAACTCGTAGTGCCCATAACGAGTTCTGAAGGCTGTCTTCGGGATACTTTCTTCCTGTATCCGGAGCTGATGGTATCCAGATCGAAGATCGATCTTTGAGTAGAAACTTGAACCTTGAAGTTGGTCAAACAGATCATCAATCCTTGGCAAAGGATACCTATTCTTGATCGTCAGCTTGTTCAATTCTCTGTAGTCAATGCACATACGGAAACTA